>NW_021963652.1:0-66671 GCF_901765095.1 Microcaecilia unicolor | reverse complement strand
CACTTCTGTGCAGGTTATTCAAAAGAAGACAGACTGTGTGTATAGAGTCCTGAAATCTCCCAGATTTGAGAAGTTGCAGTTGCCACACCATTCTATCGTGTCTGAATCCTCTGTCAAAAGAGCCAGAAGCTCGAGGACCCATGCTTTTGCTCCCTCAGGCAGGAATGCTCACATTCTGGAATCTTTCGTGAGGAGAGAGTTTCAGGGCTTGATGCTCATTTCCTGCATCCAGTCTTACACAAGCATTTACTTGATGAACGTGGGGTGCAGTGTGCTGGAGTTTGTGGACACTTTCCTACAAGAGCAGGCTGCAGAGCTTCACCAGATAGCCAATAAGCAGGAGGAGTTTCAGAAACACATTGCTCGAGCTGTGACGTCCAGGCTTTCTTTCATGCCAGTGGTTCAGGAAAAGTTGGTGGACGGTGCCTTAGCAAGGGAGAATCTTTTTGTGGGGATATGGTGGAAGAGGTTGCACACCTCATAAAGAAGAGAACTGATACCATCAAGTTCCTGTCTCTGCCTAATCCTTCGGTGGCATCCACGTCTTGGAAGTTCTCTAGCAGAAGTCAAGAGTGCCTCCTACTCCCAAAGGAGTAGGTTAACTCCCTTATCCTGCCCTCCACAGCAGGCTTTATCTGTTGTCTTAAGAATTGAGATGAACCAGTGTGTGTGATGTCTGATCCTAGCAGCGATGAATAAAAAGAAGCTATGTCAGATTTGAAATAGCTTTTTATTGTGTTGTCTTTTCATCATGGAATGTGTTTTCAGAGAAAGTTAACTTTGTCAAACGATTTATTTAAATTTCAAAATGCTTACCATGGCATCACTTTTTTTTTTAAACCAGACATTTATGTTTTAAAACTTATATACCACCTATAACAAGCTATAATTTAGCTAAGTTACTTTCAATAGTTGCATTATCTATCTAGGAATCAGGAAATTTGATGGTGACAGCATAGAATGGATAGAATGGAGGTTTTTATTTTATTGCATATATGCATTATATGAGCATTTGTATTTTTTTACTTTTAATTGTACTATGCTGAGAATGACTTTTCCGAACTAGAGTAATAAAAACTGCATGAACAGTGTTTACTCTTATTTATATAGAGAGAATAAAAGTAAAAGTTAAATTAGACATGGAAGGCCTTTGGAGAATTCTTCACTGGATATTTTGTTCAGTTTGGATTCACTGGGGCTTGTTAGTTTGAAAATGTGATCTTTGTAAACCATTTATGTTCCATCTACATGAAACGTAAAGATATATACATACAGTGCTGCTTTTTAAATAGGTAACTCATGACTTTTTCTTCTTGAGTTACATTTATAATTTTCTGTAAGTTACTATTTTAAAGTGATTTCTTGTGGGTTAGTATTTCCAAATGAGTTTGTTTTGCATATACCTTGAAAGGAATCAACCTTACTTCCATATCATCAAGCTGATCAATCCATAGACTGGTGGGTTGTATCCATCTACCAGCAGGTGGAGATAGAGAGCAAACTTTTGCCTCCCTATATGTGGTCATGTGCTGCCGGAAACTCCTCTGTATGTTCTCTATCTCAGCAGGTGGTGGTCACACACAGCAGCAGCTCTGGCTAGGCCTCCAAGCCTAATCCTTAGGTTTTGTTGAGGCCTGGGGTTGAGGGCTCTTTTGAGCAAGTGCAAACCTGGTGGTGCCAGGTCCCTCCTTTTCTCCCCCCTCCCGCTGGCTCCGTTTAAAAAAAAAAATATATATATTTTTAAACGTCTTTAAAGGCGTTTAATTCGACGTTTCTTTAAACGTTCATTGCAGCTACTCACTGGGACACCAGTTCGTTACAGCTCGGAGCGGCAAGCAGGTAATTTTACCTTTTTATAGCGGGCAGGGGGTTCCCCGATTCTTCTCCTCGTGGCAATGGCGTCGGAGGGCGAGGGCGCAAAGGGTCGCTCCCCGGATCGCTGGAGCGCTTCTAGAGGGGATGCGGGGGTTTTACAACCTGATTCGCCCTTGATGGGTGATAGTTTAGTGACCGATGACTGTCCCGGTCGTTCCTCCGGCGTGGCGGTTTTTTCCCGCCATAAACGCCCATCCCCCGCTCCTCGCCTCCGCCATCTTGGCCGGCCACGCGGCTCGGACGGCTTCTTCGGGGCCGCCCTTGAGGTTGGAGACATTAATGCCATGAACGCCCTTAATTTGGGCGACGGCACAAAGCGGCTAAAGTTAAGCACCGTTCTTCCCGCGCGGCTCCTTCACGGAGTTTCGCGCCGGACGCCATTTTGGATGCGCAGCATGTCTCTCCCCCGCTATTGCGAGCGCCGGTTGAGAGTGCGTCTAGGGCTGTTGGCCAGGCTGCGGAAGTGCACAGTCGGGGGGGTTTCTCCCCCGAGTTTGTTTTGCTGCTGCATCAGGCTTTCCTCATGCAAAACGCTGCCCCTGCTCCCTCTTCTGATAAAGAGGTTGAGGTTCCCAGAGGTAAACGCCCTCGGGTTGATTTCCAGGCCTTGGAGGACTTTTGTCTCCTCCGATGTAGATGAGGGCAGCGTGTCTGAGGTCTCCCAACGATCCTTTGCGGATTCCTTGGAGGAGATAGATCCCCGCTCGGATGGAGCGGATGACCCCTCTGCAGCGCGGCTTTTTAGCCCAGAGGATTTGCCCAACCTGTTGTTACAGGCCATGGACACTTTGAAGATTTCCTCTCCGGAGGACGTCTCTCCCTCAGCCCCTGTTGGCTCTGCCATTATGCTGGGGACGAAGCGCCCGCCTAGAACCTTCCACGTGCATGATGCCATGCACACCTTAATTGCGGCTCAATGGGATGTCCCGGAAACGAGCCTTAAAGTGGCTAGGGCTATGTCCCGCCTCTATCCTTTGGCTGTGAGTGAACGTGAGGCCTATCTGTGGCCTACCGTGGATTCTTTAATCACTGCGGTGACTAAGAAAACGGCGTTGCCGGTGGAAGGTGGCACGGCCCTAAAGGACGCCCGAGACAGAAGATTGGAGGCGGCCTTAAGGTCGTCCTTTGAGGCAGCTGCTTTAAGTTTGCAGGCCTCAGTTTGCGGCTCCTATGTGGCCAGGGCGTGCCGGACTATGGTGCAGCGGGCTTCCCCCTCGGATCATTCCTTGAGGGCTGATTGGCCGGCCCTGGAATCGGGCTTAGCCTATTTGGCAGACTTGCTGTATGATGTCTGGGGAGCCTCAGCTAAAGGCATGGCTCAGACAGTCTCTGCGCGGCGGTGGCTTTGGCTGAAACATTGGTCTGCTGACCACGCCTCTAAATCCCGCCTGGCTAGATTGCCTTTTAAAGGCAAGCTGCTCTTTGGGGTCGAGCTGGACAAAATCGTGACCGATCTCGGCACGTCTAAGGGCAAGAAATTACCAGAGGTCAGGGCTCGGGTTAGTACTCGTCCCGATACCTCCAGAGGACGGTTGCAGGAAGCCCATCGGTACCGCCCGGGCAAGTCGGGTTCCTCTGTCCCCTCTTCCTTCAAGAGGAATTTCTCCCCCAAGCAGCATTCCTTTCGCAGAGACCGCCGTCCCGGAGGTGCTCCCTCCGGTCCTCCCCCAGGGTCTCGTACCCAATGACGGGGCCTTGGTCCACGCCCCAGTGCAGATTGGAGGACGGCTGTCCTCGTTTCTGGGCGAGTGGACCACTATAACTTCAGACGCGTGGGTGCTGGAAGTCATCAGAGACGGCTACAAGCTAGAGTTCTGCCAACCCTTAAGAGACGGGTTTGTACTCTCTCCCTGCAAGTCTCCGGTCAAGCTGTGGTAGTGCAGCAGACCTTGGACAACCTGATCCGCCTGGGTGCGGTCGTTCCGGTGCCAAAAAATCAGATTGGCAAGGGACGTTACTCCATTTACTTTATGGTTCCAAAGAAAGGAGGTTCTGTCCGGCCTATCCTCGACCTCAAAGGGGTCAGTCGGGCCTGGAAAGTGAGGCACTTTCGCATGGAGACTCTCCGCTCTGTTCTAGCGGCAGTGAAGGCAGGAGAGTTCTTGGCTTCCTTGGACATCAAGGAAGCGTACCTGCATATTCCCATCTGGCCTCCTCTCCAACGCTTTCTGCGTTTTACAGTCCTGAGACGACACTTCCAGTTCAGAGCCCTCCCTTTCGGGTTGGCTACTGCTCCGCGGACCTTTTCCAAAGTAATGGGGGTCATAGCGGCCTTCCTGCTAAAGGAAGGAGTACAAGTCCATCCTTATCTGGACGACTGGTTGATCCGAGCCCCCTCTTATGCAGAGTGCGGCAAAGCTATGGACCGGGTAGTTGCTCTTTTGAGCTCCCTGGGATGGATCATCAACTGGAAGAAGAGCCAGCTGCGCCCGACTCAGTCCCTGGTGTATCTGGGAGTTCGATTCGACACCCAAGTGGGCAGAGTGTTCCTGCCAGACAATCGGATTGTCAAGCTTCAGGCTCAGGTGGACTAGTTCCTAGTAGCCTCTCCTATTCGGGCTTGGGACTACGTGCAGCTGTTGGGCTCTATGACGGCCACGATGGAAGTAGTGCCCTGGGCCAGGGCTCATATGAGACCACTACAGCTATCTCTGCTGCTGCGCTGGACTCCGATGTCGGAGGATTATGCTGTGCGCCTTCCCGTGGACCCAGCAGTGCGCAAGGCGCTGAGCTGGTGGACGCAGACAGACAAGTTGTCTGCAGGATTGCCTCTGGTGACCCCGGAGTGGATTGTCGTCACGACAGACGCCTCTTTGATGGGCTGGGGAGCCCACTGCTTGGGAAGGACAGCGCAGGGGGCTCTAGTCTCCT
The DNA here is from genome assembly GCF_901765095.1 of Microcaecilia unicolor. NCBI lineage: Eukaryota > Metazoa > Chordata > Amphibia > Gymnophiona > Siphonopidae > Microcaecilia > Microcaecilia unicolor. The sequence goes on along the minus strand of NW_021963652.1, from coordinate 61,925 downwards.
GCAGAGGCAAGTGGTCTATCAACCTCCTGGAACTCAGAGCCATTCGGTTGGTGTTATTGGAGTTCATCCCGGTACTGGTGTTGAAGCCTGTACGGGTCCTGTCGGACAATGCCACGGCTGTGGCCTATATCAACCGCCAGGGAGGTACCAAGAGCGCCCCTCTAGCCAAGGAGGCTATGAGTCTTTGCCAGTGGGCAGAAGCGAACCTGGAGCAGCTTTCAGCGGCCCACATTGCCGGAGTCATGAATGTCAAGGCGGACTTTCTCAGTCGCCATACCTTGGAGCCCGGAGAGTGGCAACTATCTGCTCAGGCGTTCTTGGACATCACGAAGCGCTGGGGCCAGCCGAGCCTAGATCTGATGGCGTCATCGGCCAATGGCCAAGTGCCGCGCTTTTTCAGCAGAGGACGGGACCCTCGATCCCTGGGAGTAGATGCTCTTCTCCAACAGTGGCCGACACAAGAGCTCCTCTATGTGTTCCCGCCCTGGCCCATGTTGGGCAGGGTGCTAGACCGGGTGGCAAAGCATCCCGGCAGGGTAATCCTGGTGGGTCCGGATTGGCCCAGACGTCCCTGGTATGCGGACTTGTTCAGGCTCAGTCGACGATCCTCTGCGGCTGTCAGTGGAGCAGGGCCTGTTACATCAGGGTCCCGTGGTGATGGAGGATCCCTCTCCCTTTGGTCTTACGGCCTGGCTATTGAGCGGCAGCGTCTGAGGAAGAAGGGCTTCTCAGACAAGGTCATCGCCACTATGCTGAGAGCGAGGAAGCGCTCTACTTCTACTGCTTACGCCAGGGTTTGGCGTATCTTTGCAGCATGGTGTGAAGCAGGCTCACTTTCTCCCTTCACTGCTCCAATTTCTTCAGTGTTGGCGTTCCTGCAAGAAGGTCTGGAGAAAGGCCTGTCGCTCAGTTCCCTTAAAGTCCAGGTAGCGGCTCTGGCTTGCTTCAGGGGCCGCCTGAAGGGTGCTTCCCTGGCTTCGCAGCCAGATGTGGTGCGCTTTCTCAAGGGAGTTAATCACCTGCGCCCTCCTCTGCACTCAGTGGTGCCTGCGTGGAATCTCAACCTGGTGCTAAGAGCATTGCAGAAGCCGCCTTTGGAACCCTTGTCGAGGGCATCTCTGAAAGACCTGACGTTGAAAGCAGTCTTTTTGGTGGCTATCTCTTCAGCCAGAAGAGTTTCCGAGCTCCAGGCGCTCTCATGTCGAGAGCCTTTTCTGCAGTTCACTGAGGCAGGAGTGACTATTCGCTCAGTGCCTTCCTTCCTGCCCAAGATTGGTTCTCGCTTCCATGTGAATCAGCAGCTCTGTCTCCCTTCCTTTCGTAGGGAGGACTACCCAGAGGAGTACTCCGCTCTTGAATATCTGGATGTGAGACGAGTCATCATCAGATACTTGGAAGTGACCAATGATTTCCGGAAATCGGATCATCTGTTTGTCCTGTTTGCAGGTCCTCGTAAGGGTCTGCAGGCTGCTAAGCCTACAGTGGCAAGATGGGTCAAGGAAGCCATTGCAGCGGCTTATGTGGCCGCGGGGAAGGTGCCGCCTATCCAGCTGAAGGCTCACTCCACGAGAGCTCAGGCGGCCTCGATGGCAGAGGCCGGATCCGTTTCCTTGGAAGAGATATGCAAGGCGGCAACATGGGCTTCGGCTCATACATTCTCCAAGCATTACCGTTTGACTGTGGCTGCACGGGCGGAGGCCCGGTTTGGAGCTTCAGTGTTGAGGTCAGGGATTTCTATGTCCCGCCCTGGGTGAGTACTGCTTCGGTACATCCCACCAGTCTATGGATTGATCAGCTTGATGATATGGAAGGTAAAATTATGTATAATCATACCTGATAATTTTCTTTCCATTAATCATAGCTGATCAATCCATAGCCCCTCCCAGATATCTGTACTGTTTATATTCTGGTTGAATTTTAGGTTCAAGTTTAGCCTTCAGTTACTTCAGGAGGACTTCGTGTTCAAGTTCTTCTTTCACTTGGATTCTTCAAGAGTTGAGACGAGTTTGTGTTACAGTGAGCTGCTGCATTCCTCTCCCCTCCGTTTTACGGGGCTGGATTGAGACATAAATTCTGCCGGCACTCCCTCCCGCTTCGTGCGGCTGTAGGGCAGCTTTGTACCCCTCCCGCTTCGGCGGTGTTAGGGTCAGTCAGCTCCTCCCGCGGTTGCGGTTGCAGGATAAGCCAGATCCCCCCGCATCGGCGGGTGTGGTGTCCCTCCCCCGCTCCGCGGGGATGAGCTGGACGGATTCCCCTCCCCCACTTGTGTGGGGATGAGCTGGGTTAATTCCCCTCCCCCGTTTCGGCGGTGGTGAGCTGGGCAGAGTGTCCCTTCGTAGGTGTAATTCTCTAAGTGCTGAGTCCTGCGGATGGAGCTTTGATATCGACATACTGAGGAGTTTCCGGCAGCACATGACCACATATAGGGAGGCAAAAGTTTGCTCTCTATCTCCACCTGCTGGTAGATGGACACAACCCACCAGTCTATGGATTGATCAGCTATGATTAATGGAAAGAAAATTATCAGGTATGATTATACATAATTTTACCTTGTAAGCCAGGGAATGTTCAGTTTGATGTAAATTTGAAAAAAACTAAGGACTAGGTGTTGAAAAGAGGCTTTCTTCCTTTTTTTTTTTTTGTCTCTATGGGGAAAACAGTTAAATGTTTCACTGTTATTTTCATATGCACACATTTGCTAACATATGTTTTCAGATGACGCACCCAGTCATTCCTCACTATCCACCTATGGGAATGCCTCCTATGGGTCAGAGACCACCAAACATGGCACCAGTTTCACATGGAATGATGCCCCAAATGATGCCACCTATGAGTGGACCTCCAATGGGACAGGTAAACTAATTTTTTAAAAATCTTTTCACACATTGAAAATTGTTCCATAGACAATTATTGTGCTCCCTGAGCTATGCACCAACAGATGTTACTATCTGTGTGAATTAGACTAGCAGTTTGGAGGGTTCATTCAAGCATTTCATTCAATACCAGTAAGTTAAATGAGAGGTCTTGTGTATGATTAAAAGTTAGTATTTCTCTTTCTGACTAAACATCCTCTCTCACACTTTTAAGCATAATTTCGTAGTAAAGAAACACATTAATTTATACTCTGTAATACTTACTTTTTAGTTCTTCTTAGATCCATAAACTCTTTAACAAACCTATTTAGGAATAAATGATGTGAGCCTATTAACTTCGTTCTGTATGCATTCTTCACATAATATTAGCTTTCTACTGAGTTCTGTTAAGTGCAGTAGCTTCCTGGTATGCTTATATGCTTAGTTTTTAACAATGATATTTGCCATGCAGCAGGATGTTCTGGAAACTTTGTCTAATGAATGACATACAAATCAGATTAGAAAATGTGTTGCCATTTGAATAGAGGATTCTCAACCCAGTTGCCAGGACAAACTCAGACAAATTGATCCAAACAGAATATTTCCTTGTCTAGTATGTCAGCATACCTTTCTACCTAGGAATTGCAGCTCTAGCCTCTATCCCATCCCTCATACGTCCTAATCTCTCTATTCCGTATACCCCTATCTCTGTGTTCTAACGTTATGTGCCTACCCTACCACCAGTCCACCAGAAACAAAAGAAACCTGTAATGGTATTCCAACCCAAATTAAGTCACTGGAAAAGTTCAGAGATTTAACTTTTTTTCTGTAATAGTAAATAATTCATTAAAACATTTTTTGAATGGGAATGTATTCTAATGAAAAGGCGAACTTTGCTGTGACATTCATAGATTTATTTTGCTAGCTCCATTGCTTTACAAGAATATGGGGCCAGGTATTGAAATAAAGGGCCTCATTTTCTGTTCAACTTCTACTGTTTTTAATTTGGCTGTTCGCTCTGAAATTTAGTTTTTTTTTTTAAATTTGAATTTAATGGAGATCTTTATTGAAAATTTAGGGCCTTTTTTATCAAGCTGCGCTAGTGGTTCCTGCGCGGCACTGCGGACAAAGCCCATTCACTTTTGAATGGGTTTTGTCAGCATTGCTGCACTGGGGACAGCTGGCACGGTTTGATAAGAGGCCCTTAGTAACAACAAGCATATGGTACAGCTGTCCAATACTACCAACGATCCAATGTTTCCAGGAACATAAATTTCATTTCATCGTAAAACATTGAGTCGTCAATGCTGTCCAACTAGACAGCTTGCCCCAGTTTAAACCAGGTATACATTTACCTTAGAATCAGCCATTTCCTTGTCATCAACAGCAGATGAATCCATTAACTGATGGGTTGTATCCGCCTACCAGCAGGTGGAGATAGAGAACACTGAAAGCACATTGTGTTCCTGGACGCCCAGCCCCCTCTCTATCTCCCAGCAGGTGTGGACGTCGCTTTCTCAGCTCCTGGATTTCTGCCTGGGGTGGCTCCTGTGCTTTGCCAGTAGATGGGGGGGGGGGGGGGGGGGTGTTGTGGCTGGTGGTGCCCACTTTAAAGGCATACTTGGCTTTCCCCTTTCCCTGCCTTACCCCATTCCCCCTCCTCCCGGAGTTCCTCTGTGGCTGCCTGCCTCTTACTTTCCTCACAGTAAAAAAAAGAAAAGAGAGAGGCTCGCTTTCTCAGCGTGGCGATTTCTGAGATTTTCTCCAGAGCTCCTGGTTTGGTGCAGCTTGACCGAAGCTCATTTGACTCAGTCTCCTGAGGTGAGAGTGGTGGCCAGCTCCTCCAGGGAGGTTCCCGCTGACAGTGCTCTGTGCGGGGTAAGTTTTGGCACGAAGGTTTTTTGTATTTGATGGGTGCTGAAGGGGTTAAGCGCTGCTCCCACTGTGGAAAGCGCAGATCAGCAGCGGGGCTTTGCAGCTCATGCTGCCTAGATGCTAATGCTGGCACGAGCATGGTGGGCGGTGAGTCTTCCCGGCCGATGGAGTTGACAGTGGGCGCCATCTTGGAGGCGCCGCGTGACTCGACCCTCGCGGTTGCGGAGGGGTCTGAGTGCAGGGGGACGTCTCGTTTCGAGGTTTCTAGAGGAGCTATTGCCTCCGCTTCCCCCAATGTGGGGGCGGAGGTACAGGGTGAGTTTTTCTCCCCTGAATTTGTGCTGCTGATGAATAAGGCTTTGTATTGAAGATCCTGACGAGGGCGCTGCTTCTTCTATTAATCCTAGGATGGCTAGTACTAAGAAGCCTCCTCGGGCTTTTCCCTTGCATGCTTCCATCCAAGACCTTATTTTAGCTCAATGGTCTGACCCTGATGGCCCCTTGAAGGTGGCCAGGGCTATGTGTCACCTTTACCCTCTGAGTGAAAGTCAGTTTGCCCTCTTTGGGATGCCTAAAGTGGATGCGTTAGTCATGACTGTGACTAAAAAGACTACTCTCCCGGTGGGGTGGGGGGGGGGGGGGGGGTCGCTTTGAAAGATATGCAGAATCGGCGGCTGGAATCCGCACTGAAGCGGTCCTTTGATATCTCGGGCCTTTCCTTATGGGCGGTTATTTGCAGCAGCCCGGGCCTGCCTTTCCTGGTTGCAGCAGGCAGTTGAGCAGCCCGCCGATGGAGCGGGTTCCCTCGCTGAGGTCGGCCCGCGTATGGAGTCTACACTGTCTTTTTTGGCTGATGCCCTTTATGATCTGGTCAGAGCTTCGGCTAAGCAGATGATGGCTGCCCACCGCCTTCTTTGGCTTTGGCATTGGGTGGCTGACATGGCCTCTAAACAAAGGCTGGTGAGGTTACCCTTTCGGGGCCTTCTTTTATTTGGGGAGGATTTGGAGAAGATTAAGAACCTATGGGACTCTAACGGTTGCCTAAGGATAGGCCGAAGCCTTCTTTCAAAAGTCCTTCTTTTCCCTCCTCTTCCAGGCCATGTTTTCGCGAAGCTCGCAGGTTTCGCCCGGGGCTCTCTGCGGGGTTTGGTCAGCGTACCCATTTCCAGCAGAGGAACTCCTTTCGTTCGGACAAACGCGCTGCGGCGTCCGGGTAACGCCCAGGAGTTCAGGGGTGTCCTCCACAATGATGGGGCGCCGGTCCACTCGTCGGTTCCCGCAGTAGGGGGTCGTCTCTCCCTCTTTCTCGAGGAGTGGACCAAGATTACTTCAGATCAGTGGATCCTGGACCTGATCAGAGAAGGTTACCGACTAGAATTCACTGCCCCGGTGGGAGACGCGTTTTTGGAGTCCCGATGCGGCACTGCTGTCAAACGAGCGGCGGTAAATGAGACCTTGCAGGTGTTGCTGAAGCTCAGAGCAGTGGTTCCGGTTCCTCCCGCCGAACACGGCTGCGGTCGCTACTCCATCTATTTTGTGGTGCCGCAAAAAGGTGGGTCGTTCAGACCTATCCTCGACTTACGCAGAGTCAACGAGGCCTTAAAAGTGCGTCAACTTCCGCATGGAAACCCTGCGCTCCGTCATTGCGGCGGTACAGCCAGGAGTGTTTCTCACATCACTGGACCTCAAGAAAGCGTATTTGCATATTCCCATCTGGCCGCCGCATCAGCAGTTTCTCCGGTTTGCGGGATTGAGCCAACATTTCCAGTTTCGTGCCTTGCCTTTTGGCCTGGCAACTGTCCCTTGGACTTTTTCAAAGGTGATGGTAGTGGTGGCTGCCTTTCTCAGGCGAGAGGGCATCAGAGTTCACCCTTATCTCGACGACTGGCTCATCAAAGCGGATTCGGCAGATGAAAGCCGACTTGCCACAGCCAGGGTTGTTACAGTTCTTCAGACTCTGGGTTGGGTAGTCAATATGCCCAAAAGTCATCTGACCCCCTCGGTCTCTCTAGTATTTGGGGGTCCGGTTCGACACGGCTTCGGGGTTAGTTTTTCTTCCTGACAACAGGCGTCTCTAGCTTCAGAATCAGGTCTGCCTGCTTCTGCGGATGCCTCGCCCTCGAGCTTGAGATTTTGTTCAGCTCCTGGGATCGATGACGGCCACCATAGAGGTGATCCCCTGGGCGAGAGCTCACATGAGGCTGCTGCAGCTTGCTCTGCTTCAGCAATGGTTCCCGATTTCCCAGGAGTACCAACGTTAGACTAACGTGGCTTCCTGTGGCCCAGCGCAGTATGGATTGGTGGCTTTCCGAAAGCATGCTGCGGCAGGGGATGCCACTGGCTCTTCCGTTTTGGTGTCTGGTGATAACGGATACCAGCCTTTCGGGCTGGGGAGCTCATTGCGGGGGACGCTATGCTCAGGGTCTGTGGTCCACTGCGGAAGCAGGATGGTCCATCAATCGCTTGGAACTGAGAGCAATATTCCAGGCTCTTCTGGCCTTCCACAGGACGCTGAAGGTTCTTCCTGTCCGAGTTCTGTCGGACAACACAACAGCAGTGGCCTACATCAGTTGTCAGGGAGGCACTCAGTGCAGGGCACTGGCTGCGGAGGCGTCTCAGATCTGCGACTGGGCCGAGCACCACCTAGAACTGCTGTCCGCGGCTCACATAGCCGGTCAGAGCAACGTACAAGCTGATTTCCTCAGCAGACATCAGATCGACCCGGCGGAATGGGAACTGGCGGAAGAAGTTTTTCTTCAGATTTGTGCCAAATGGGAGACTCCAGACTTGGACCTCATGGCGTGCAGCGTAAATGCCATAAGTCCCTCGCTTTTTCAGCAGAAGGAGAGATCTTCACTCGGCAGGGTTGGATGCCGTGGCTCAACCTTGGCCCTCCTGTATGTGTTCTTTCCTTGGCCCTTGATAGGGCGAGTACTACTTCAGGTTCGCCTGCACAGAGGATTGGTGATTCTCATCACCCCGGATTGGCCAAGGCGTCCGTGGTAGGTGGATCTCCGGCGGATGCTGGTGGACGCGTCTCTTCCTTTGCCTCGGGCTCCGAACTTGTTAGTTCAGGGTCCGGTGACTATGGAAGATCCTTGCCGCTTTGGTCTTACGGCCTAGCTCTTGAGAGGGTGCAATTGAGGGAGAAGGGCTGTTCTAATAAGGTTATTGCCACGCTCTTGCAGGCTCACACGCGGTCTACCTCTGCGACTTATGCTCGGATCTGGCGCACTTTTGAGGCATGGTGTACTCCAAAGGCTATCTCGCCGACTCTGGCGACAGTCTCGCTTTTGCTAGACTTTTTGCAGGATGGGCTACAAAAGGGCCTGCCTACAATTCCTTTCGAGTTCAAGTGGCAGGGTTGGCCTGCTTCCGTGGGAAAGTCTCCGGCTTGTCCCTTGCTGCTCATCCGGATATTGTCCGATTTCTCAGAGGGGCGCTTCGTCCCCGTCCTCCTTTGCGGTCGCCCTGTCTGGCTTGGAACCTGGGGCTCGTGTTGAAGGCACTCCAGCGATCTCTGTTTGAGCCTCTTAAACGGGCTTCTGAGAAGGATGTGACTCTCAAGACAGTTTTTTTTTTTTTTTTTTGTCACAGTGACGGCAAGAAGAGTGTCTGAGCTTCAGGCTCTTTCCTGTCTGGATCCTTTTCTACAGTTCTCGGAATCCGGGGTAATTGATCGTACAGTGCCTTCCTTTTTGCCTAAGGTGGTTTCAGCTTTTCACCTGAACCAGCCCATTTTTCTTCCTTCCTTTTGTAAGGAGGAGTTTCCGGGCAGTTGCACCTTTTGGATGTCTGCAGGGCTCTGTGGCAGTATCTGCAGATGTCAAATGAGTTTAGGAATTATGATCATTTATTTGTTCTGTTGGCAGGTCCCCGACTGGGGTTTCCGGCGTCTAAAGCCACTATAGCCCACTGGCTTAAGGAACTCATTTTTTTCTGCTTATCTGATTTCAGGGCGGTCGCCGCCTGAAGCGTTTAAAGCGCACTCTACAAGGGCAATGACCTCTTCGTGGGCTGAAACGGGTGTCTTTTTTTTTTCTCTTCAAAAGATCTGTCGTGCAGCTACCTGGGCTTCTCAGCTCTCTTTTGTGTGGCATGACAGGCTGGATGTGGCAGCGCGGCAGGATGTGCATTTTGGAGCGCAAGTGCTTGATCGCGGAGTTGCCTGTTCCCACTCTACTTAGGGAGTGCTTTGGTACATCCCATCAGTTCATTGATTCATCTGCTGTTGATGACAAGGAAGGGAAAATTAGGTTCTTACCTTGATGATTTTCTTTCCTTTAGTCACAGCAGATGAATCCATGATCCCTCCCTGTCTGACTTTAGACTTTAGTTTTTGTACAGATGAGGCACAATGTCTGTATGCAACATCAGGAGTACTTGAACTACTACTACTATTTAGCATTTCTATAGCGCTACAAGGCATACGCAGCGCTGCACAAACATAGAAGAAAGACAGTCCCTGCTCAAAGAGCTTACAATCTAATAGACAAAAAATAAATAAAGTAAGCAAATCAAATCAATTAATGTGAACGGGAAGGAAGAGAGGAGGGTAGGTGGAGGCGAGTGGTTACAAGTGGTTACGAGTCAAAAGCAATGTTAAAGAGGTGGGCTTTCAGTCTAGATTTAAAGGTGGCCAAGGATGGGGCAAGACGTAGGGGCTCAGGAAGTTTATTCCAGGCGTAGGGTGCAGCGAGACAGAAGGCGCGAAGTCTGGAGTTGGCAGTAGTGGAGAAGGGAACAGATAAGAAGGATTTATCCATGGAGCGGAGTGCACGGGAGTGCACGGAAGACAAGCTATCAGAGTTACTACATGCTGTTTTTATTGCAGGAGGTTGATAAGGTCCCTCCTTTGTTTGGTTATTGCTCCGGTTCAGGGGCGTTTGTTCTCTGTGAGGAAAGTTTGTTATTTTGCCTTTCTTATTCACTCTGCTTTGGAAATTTCATATACTGAAGGCAGAGGGGGCTGGGCGTCCAGGAACACCATGTGCTTTCAGTGTTCTCTATCTCCACCTGCTGGTAGGTGGATAAAACCCATCAGTTAATGGATTCATCTGCTGTGACTAAAGGAAAGAAAATTATCAAGGTAAGAACCTAATTTTCCCTTTCCAGCAGCTAAGCTGTGAAGAGAATCCCAGTATTTTCGGATCCTGATGCAGCGAAACGCTGGCCATTGTTGGTCCAGAGATCTCTGATTTGGAAAAGAGGGCTTGAGATCGCCAATGGATATCTGTTAAGATACGTGCATTATATTTAAGCCTGTTTGAAGTGAGACTGGTTTGTACTGTTTTTAATGGGCATGTGTTTGTAAAACACAGAGGTTTTGGAAAGTATTTTGCCAGTGCTGCTGCTACTACTACTACTTATAATTTCTATAGCGCTACTAGATGTACTCAGCAGTGTATGCTTGAATATGAAGAGACCGTCCCTGCTCGATAGAGCTTACAATCTAATCAGGACAGACAAACAGGACAAATAAGGGATAAGGGAATTACTAAGGTGAGAATGATAAAACAGACATGAGTACTATACAAATGAATAGGGGTTAGGAGTTAAAAGCAGCATCAAAGAGGTGTGCTTTTAGCTTATGTTTGAAGACGGCCAGAGAATGGAGCTTGACCTGTTGAGTCAGGAAGTGTATTCCAGGCATATGGTGCTGCAAGATAAAAGGAATGCAGTCTGGAGTTGGCAGTTGAGAAGGGTAGAGGTAAGAGAGATTTACCCAATGAACGAAGTTCCCGGGGAGGAGTTATGCTCTGTAGGTTGTTTAACCTGGAGCTTGTGTTGTGATTCATCTCTATAAGACTGTGTTCTGGAGCTCTTTGAAGCTTTTTCCTTCCAATTCACCTTTGAGTTGTGCATTTTTTTGAGATGCGCACATTTATATAATACTAGCCGTTGAGCCCATAAAAACGGGCTAGTATAGGAAAGGGGGGGGGTTGAAAGGCCCCCCCACCGCCGAGCTGCCCCCCCCTCCCGAGTCGCCGCCACCCCTCCATCCGGCCCGGGCCCTCGCTCCGCTATTGAAACAGTGAGGGGGCGGAACAGAGAGGGTCTCTACTGCGCATTTGCGAGGGACGAAACCGCCGTCGCTAACGCTCCCCCCACCCTTCACCCGGCCGGGCCCTCGCTCCGCTATTGAAACAGCGAGGGAACGCAGCACACAGCTCTGCTGAGCTGCCGTCCTTCCTTCTTCCTCTCTGCCTGTGTCCCGCCCTCGTGTGATGTAACGTCGTCGAGGGCGGGACACAGGCAGAGAGGAAGAAGGAAGGACGGCAGCTCAGCAGAGCTGTGTGCTGCGTTCCCTCGCTGTTTCAATAGCGGAGCGAGGGCCCGGCCGGGTGAAGGGTGGGGGGAGCGTTAGCGACGGCGGTTTCGTCCCTCGCAAATGCGCAGTAGAGACCCTCTCTGTTCCGCCCCCATCATCACGTATTGATGCGGGGGCAGGGCAGAGAGGGTCTCTACTGCGCATTTGCGAGTGAGTACGACACTCGCCATTTATATGTTTGATGTAGACAGTATTACAGACGTTTGATTATTATATATTTACCTTAGCCGTATTAACCCCCAGTTTTAAATTTTTTTTGCATATATGAACTTAAAACTTCCCCTTCCCCTTAAACGCTTAAACTCCCCCCAACTCCCTCCCGAGGCCACCCCTCTGTTCCCTCCCTCCTATCATTCCACTTTCCAGACCCATAACAGGTAGACCACTTAGACAAAGTTGGCTCCTAGTAGAGGTCTGGAAACATATTTTCTGCATTACTATCTGTTATGTTTTTAATTTAATTTTGAAATTTAAATTCCTCTTAACCAAAGCAGTTCTAGGCAGAATACAATAAGAAAATAGAATACATGTGGACATCGGTTGATTCTGTCAAAATGTACAGCATTTCTTTAATTCTATTTTTTGTAGTTACCTGGAATCCATCCATCTGTGATGTCTGGAATGATGATGCCTCATATACCTCCAGGTCCCATGCAACCTGCGGTACCGGTAAATGTTTTCTTTTTTTTTTTCTTTCCCCTGTAGTTTATATTTTAAGTACATCTTATTTTAAGTAGTGTTCCTTAGTGTGCCACAGATCAGTTTAGAACTTGTTGGTTATGTCCATTAAACAGCGGATGGAGACTGAGAAAAGTAGTTTTTTGTGATCGTTCCTTAAGGGTACTGTCCATCCATAGAACGCTCAGAGGATGATGACGGGGCTATCTAGCCAAGGAGCTGCATGGTGTACACTCGTCTCCCAAATTAGTTTATTGTTTTCTTCAACTAAAATTTCTTAATGTTCAGAAGAAAGGAATGAGTGGAGCTTTTTATGGAAGTCTCCAAGTTCCTTTCCCTTTCTCCTCCTGCCCTGGGAAGGGTTCTTGGGGTTAAGGTGCCTGCAGTTGTTGAGCTATGTTTTGCAGCTTGCCTTCTCGGCTTAATTTCAATGTGAAACAGTCCGTTTTAATTGTTTTTAAGATATTGCAAATTTTCAATTTATTATTTTCTTTGACTATTCTCTATATTCAACTATAGAGATTCTTCTTTGTGGCTTGCAAACACCCTTCTTTGATGTCTGTGCTGTTATCCATTCTAGCCTTTCCACATGCACTGCTCTGCTCTGCATTTGCTTCATAGACTTCCCTGCACCTTCAGTTTCAAAGCTCAGGGATGCTTCACTCACCGTAATACCATTTTGAGGTTCATTTTGTAAGTATTTTGTATGATCTCTGCCCTAAGTGTTTTCTGTGATTCTTTGTGTGCTTCTCTTCACAGACTGTTCCATTTCTCCTCACAGTTTCAACTGTGCTTTTCCTTTCAAACTCCACTATGCTCCACTTCACTGTACTGTAGGCTCATCTGTGTTTCATCACACAGGTTCATCCATGATTTGTCATGGACTTGGCACTGCTTCATCGCTCACATTCTGTTGTACAGTGTCGGCTGTACTTATCTTCTCTGACTCGGCGACAGTTAATTAACTTGCACCCTCTGCTGTGCTTCTTCCTGAATCAGATGTGCTTAGCCTCACTAGATCACCCCTGCTTAATATTACAGATTCAAATGTTATTAACCTAGCATGGTTGGCTCGGCTTATGTTTATAATGCTTTCAGTTTCTACTGTCCTTCACCTCCCAAGATAAGCTCAGATGGCCTTCAGAGGTTGCTAAGTTCGGCCTTTCATATTCAGCTTGCGGTTCCCTTTAAAGTAATCCCAGTTTTCACTGGCTTCACTCCTTTTAAGGTAATAATTGAGGAAATATTTCTGAGGAAAATATTTCTGAGTCATACCCGGAACTCTGGGAAAAACAATAATCTTGATATTAATCATCTATAATAATAATCATTTTATTATTCAAAGTTTCTGGTGTATTATCATTTTCAAAATCATAACCACTTCTTGCTCGTGTAGAATCATTTGTTATATCAATTTTTCACTCTCAAGGGGTTCAGTTAAATTGTCCATGTAACTCTCTAATAAAATTATATCTGAAACAAAATTATTTACTGCCACCGGTAGGTCCCGAAGCGCCTTCCAGATGGTATTCAATGTAACCTCAAAGGGAACCAAAAACTCCAAGTTGATTTCTCTTAGGTGTTTAGGAGTGGTTCCGCTGATTCGGATTCTGCTGTAAACGTCCTCCGTTTCAGCATATCCCTTTAACTCACTCCTCCACTCCTTTGGACATGGTGGTTGAATAATTTGGGAGCGATGGAGTTGTTTTTTCCAGGTCCAAGAGCGTCGACGCTTCTTCGCCAGCGCTAATCTAAGGACTCGCCAACCCTTTCATCTGTGGGCAGTTTGTCGCGCAGCGGTCCCGCACTTGCTGCTCAGGGGACAAAACGCAGGCCATCGGCGGCTGACTGCCGGTTGTCCCTTTCCTCTTAGTTAAGGTAACTGCAATTGCAGAGAGGAAATTTACATAAGACAAAACTTCAGAGGGCAGCTGGGCCGTTGAGCACGAACTTCAGGTTGCCATCTTACCACTCTCCCAGTTTGGGACACTGTTTGTCTGGTTTTTCCTCAGAGGCCTGTCTGATATGGGTAACCCTTCAGCATAGCCCTCCGAGTCATTGAAACACAGAAGCCCCTCCACCATTACAAGGTGGTGTCTCTTCAGAGGGGAGCTGCTCGGCTATCTTTTAATTGTACTCCTGTTCAGACTTACCAAGATGTTTAGGGCTTAACGCTAAAGTGGAAATCCTTAAAGCCTGCACTGGACTCTTTTGTTTTGGTTTTTATTGGATATTTAAGAACGTAGTACAGGAATCATTCCTTACAAAAAGAGTTGTGAGGTTCTTATGTAAAGCAGGAAATAAATTAAAAAAAAAAAGAAAAACCTTAACCAGCAACCTGAATCCACAATTAAAGAGATCAAAAGAGCTCAATAACAGTTTGAGAAATAAGCTAACTAACAAAGTGTTCTTTTACAAAGCCACACTACCGATTCTCTGTTCGGCAAATGAGAGGAAGCCCATTCAATACTTATGGGCTTCCTCTCATTTGCCATATGGGAATCGCTAGCATGGCTTTGTAAAAGAAGCTCAAAGTTAACAATTAATAAAGAATAAACCTAAAAAAAACAGGGTCATACAATGCGTCTTCTTGGTACGGATAAAGCCAAACAGAAATCCCCTCATACTGCATCACCAGGCCGAGGCAGCATTAGGGTACAAGCCTCGACAGTCTTGTCAAAAATAACACCTATTGACATGGTTCAAAGAATATGCAAATCTTCTGTTAATACTTTTATCATACATTTACACGGAAATTTAAGTATATAGAAACCCGCTATATTTACCACTCTGGGACATAGTAGCAAAAATTGCTTCTGATGTGTCTGAGGGCCTTTGCAATATCAGGAAACTCTAATATTCAGAGAAAGAAAAGGGGAATTTATATATATATATATATATATATATATATATATATATATATATATATATATATATATATATATATACGTATGTATGTATATGTATATACATTTATACCCCGCGCGTTCCCACTCATGGCAGGCTCAATGCGGCTTACATGGGGCAGTGGAGGATTAGGTGACTTGCCCAGAGTCACAAGGAGCTGCCTGTGCCTGAAGTGGGAATCGAACTCAGTTCCCCAGGACCAAAGTCCATTTGAAATATAACCTCAAAAGCCTGTCCCTAGCTAATGCAAGTGTTGCCACAAGCATTGAAAGGACAGCAGAATTCCTCTCTTGAAGACTCTAGAAACCTCATCAAGTCTAGACTGTCCTGAGAAATTGGTGTTGAAACATCTTTACTAGGGCTATTCATTGAAATGTTTAATTACGTGAAAAATCGTGATTAAAATTTTTAATTGTGTGGTTGATCGAGTGAAGGGTTCCCCTCACATTTCTTCCTGTACAGTGAAGAATATACACAGCAGATGTAAATTCTTAAAACTGACATTTCCTCCACGACCCTCCAGACCGGTCAAGACGCATGGGTTATGTCCTCCTACCAGCAGAGGGAGACTGAGAAACACTGAACTTTTGAATACTGTATATATAACCTGTGCAGTACATTCACTAGCCAGTATTTTCTCAGTCTCAGCAGAGGTAGATGGACAGCCTGTGCAGTCTTCAATAGTCTGGTGAGGTAGTTTGATTATACAGTTAAGGGGGTTTTCTCCTCTTATTCCCATATTTATTGGTTTGGAGTGTTCCCTGTACGTGGTATAAAAAAAAAAAAAAAAAAAAAAAAGAAAAGTGCTTCGGGGCCCTGGGTCCGGTGGGGCCCAGTTTTTCCCCCTGGGGTGTTACACCTGTTTTCAGGTCCCTCCCCCTGTGCTGCTCTCTTTGGAGACGCTGGCAGCTTGTGCCTCGGCTGCTTTCTATGATTGTAGCCTTGAGAGCCCCCACTTTTCAGCTGCCAAAGAGAAATTGAGTATATCTCTTTAAGAGCCGTCTGCAGCTTTGTTGGTAATATCTCTTTAAGAGCCGTCTGCAGTCTTGTTTTACATAGGAACGGACGGAAGGTCCGTTGCTATTAATAACGAGAGAGAGAGAGAGAGAGAGCAGAGCGGATAATTGTGGGGAAAGCTGGGAGTGTTTGCATCGGTCAGCGCTTGAAGTAATGGCGGGCAAACTTCTCCGCTGTCGCGCGTGTTCGCGCCGAGGTGTAGAGGCGCCGGGAGGTCAGTGCCGCTTGTGCGGCGAACCGAAGCAGGCCTCGCCGGTGGCGGCACCCCCGGTTTTAATAGCGGAAGCCCCAGCTAGTTCGGGGGTGTCGGGAGTAGCGGCAGCGTCGGCAGGGCCGGTTCCGACGAGTTCAGTTTTGGCGGGAACGTCCGCCATTTTGGATTCCGCGCGTCGCGCGGAATCAGCTGTTTTTGGCCCTGCTGCTCCCGGATCGGCTCCAAAGGTAGCGTCGGAGGGTCCAGGAGGCGTTGGGTTTCCTTCGGATTTTGTATGGACCCTGTTTCAAGCCTGGAAGGCGGGACCCCCACCTTTGGGGGAGGGGGCTAGTGCGACTCTGGCTAAGAAGCCTCGCTTTGAGTGGGACGACGAGGAGGCCTTCTCCCCTGTAGGATCGGAAGGTGTTTTGAGTGATATCGCGGATCCTGAGGGGTTTGAGGGTCCTCAGGATCAGGAGTTGGTGGTCCCTGGAGAGGATCCTTCTGTAGTAAGAATTTTTCACAGGGAGGAGCTTGCGGAGCTCATTGAGCAGGTCTCTTCCACCCTTAAGTTTGAACAGCCAGAGGCGGTTTTGGGGGAGGCTAGGCAGGTAGACCCCTTGGTTAAGGGGATTCAGCGGCAGGCTAGGTCTTTTCCCATGAATAAGGACATCCGGGATATGGTGTTTCAAGAGTGGCATTCGCCGGATTCTCCCTGTAAAGTGTCTAAAGCGATGTCGAGGCTGTACCCACTCCCACAGGAAGATAGGGATTCCTTTAGGGCTCCCACAGTGGATGCGGTGGTGACAGCAGTGACAAAAGCCACGGCTATCCCGGTGGACGGGGGGACTGCTCTCCGGGATCCCCAGGATAGGAGGCTTGAGGCTTTCCTCAGGCGGAGTTTTGATTTGTCGGCTCTGGCCCTGCAGGCCTCAATTTGTGGGGGGCTGGTTGCGAGGGCGTGTTTCCGTTGGGCCGAGAAGCTGCTTGATGATTCGGTGGAGGTTGGGACCTCCGGGGTACAGGAATTAGCCAAATTGGAAATGGGATCCTCCTTTTTGTCTGATGCGCTTTATGATTTGCTCCGTGCCTCGGCCAAGAATATGGCTATGCTGGTGGGGGCACGGAGGGCACTGTGGTTGCGAGGTTGGGTCGCAGATGCGGCCTCCAAAGCTAAGCTTTGTTCGCTTCCCTTTAAGGGGTCCATGCTCTTTGGTGAGGATTTGGATAAGTTGGTGAAAGGTCTCAGCGATGCCAAGGCCCCTCGTCTTCCGGATTTACGGCCTAAGGCGGCGTTTAGGGGTTCTTCCTCCCGAGGTCGGTTTAAGGAGGCTCGCCGGTATAGGCCCGGGAGGACTGGTGGGGCCTTTAGAGGTCGGTTCTTCCAGCGAACACAGTCCTTTCGGGGGAATCGGCGAGGAGGCCGTGATTTCGCCGCGGGAGGACAGGTTTCAGGGCGTAATTCACAATGAAGGTGTGCGGGTCCAGGCCCTGGTTCGGGTAGGGGCTCGGCTGAGTCAGTTTTACCAGGACTGGGCCCAAATCACATCGGATCAGTGGGTGCTCGAAGTGGTGCGAGACGGGTACGCTCTGGAGTTCGACGGCTCGCCTCCCGAAAGGTTCCTGGAGTCCCCTTGTCATTCGAGGCTCAAGCGGGCGGCGGTGCGAGACACGTTGGCGCGGCTGATCAGTCTGGGGGCGGTAGTGCCTGTTCCAGCCGCTCAGCGCCGCTTGGGCTGCTATTCAATCTATTTTGTGGTCCCAAAGAAGGAGGATGCATTTCGACCTATCTTGGATCTGAAAGCAGTCAATGCAGCTCTCAGAGTACCCTCTTTCCGCATGGAGACATTGAGGTCGGTCATTGTCGCGGTGCGGGAAGGGGAGTTTCTCACGTCTTTGGATCTGACGGAGGCTTATCTGCACATCCCCATTCGGGCCGCTCATCAGCGATTCCTGCGCTTTGCGGTTTTAGGGAAGCATTTTCAGTTTTGTGCTCTGTCTTTCGGGTTAGCTACGGCTCCTCGAACCTTTTCCAAGATCATGGTGGTAGTGGCGGCGGCCTTGCGGAAGCAGGGGGTTCTGGTGCACCCGTATCTGGACGATTGGTTGGTGCGGGCCAAGTCCCAGTCGGAGAGCGAGGAGTCCACTGCTCGAGTGGTGCAGTTTCTTCAGTCGCTGGGCTGGGTAGTGAACTTCGGCAAGAGTCACCTGGTGCCGTCACAGTCGCTGGAGTACCTGGGAGTTCTATTCGATACCAGGAACGGTCGGGTCTTCCTGCCGGGCCTTCGGATTCGCAAGTTGCAGAGTCAGATTCGGCTATTTCTGTCGGAGGCTGCTCCGACGGCCCGGGAGTATCTGCAAGTCCTGGGGTTAATGGCGGCCACCATAGAGGTAGTTCCGTGGGCCCGGGCGCATATGCGACAGTTGCAGTCAGCTCTTCTCAGTCGGTGGGCGCCTCTGTCGCAGGAGTTGGATGTACGCCTTCAGCTGCCGGTAGGCCCACGCCTCAGTCTCCAGTGGTGGTTAGACCCAGGCAATCTGAAAAAGGGAATGCCGTTGGAGGCTCCGCAGTGGGTGATTCTCGTCACAGACGCCAGTCTTCAGGGCTGGGGAGCTCATTGTCTCGGGCAGGTAGCTCAAGGGCGCTGGTCTCAGGTAGAAGCTCAGTGGTCCATCAATCGTTTGGAAACCCGGGCCATTCGTCTAGCGCTTCAGGCGTTTCAGAGTGTGCTGGTGCGGAAAGCAGTCCGGGTGTTTTGCGACAACGCCACCGCCGTGGCTTATGTCAACCATCAGGGGGGCACAAAGAGTCAGGCGGTCGCGGAGGAGGCGGCGCTGTTGTGTCAATGGGCGGAGGCTCATCTTCTAGCGCTCTCCGCGGCACATGTGGCCGGGGTAGACAACGTGGAGGCAGATTACCTAAGCAGGCATGCTCTAGACCCCGGAGAGTGGTCGCTTCGTCGGTCGGTGTTCAATCGCATTGTGTCGGTCTGGGGTCTTCCCGTGTTGGATCTCATGGCAACGGCCCGCAATACTCAGGTTCAGAGGTTTTTCAGTCGCCGGAGAGATCCTCGAGCGGAAGGCATAGATGCGCTTCTAATGCCGTGGCCGCAGGAGTTGCTGTATGTGTTTCCCCCATGGCCGTTGGTCGGTCGGGTGATTCAGCGCATCGCTCGACACCCCGGACAAGTGATTCTGTTGGCCCCGAATTGGCCGCGTCGGCCGTGGTACGGAGATCTGGTGCGGTTGGCGATAGCGGATCCTCTGCCGTTGTCAGGTTCAGGGGTGTTGTGTCAGGGACCGATAGTTATGCCAGATCCGGATCGGTTCTCGCTTACGGCCTGGCTCTTGAGAGGCACAGGTTAAGGAGGAAAGGTTTTTCGGCCAGAGTTATCGATACGATGTTGAGTTCGCGTAAGCGGTCCACGTCGTTGGCGTATGTCCGGGTCTGGCGAGTTTTTGAGCATTGGTGTGCGTGTAGGCAGGTGCTGCCCTTTCGGGCTTCGGTGACAGATGTCTTGGAGTTTTTACAGGATGGTATGGACAGGGGTTTAGCCTTGTCTTCTTTGAAGGTGCAGGTAGCGGCTTTGTCGTGTTTCCGTGGGAAGCTCCAGGGAAAGTCTTAGCTTCTAGTCCGGATGTGGTTCGATTTTTGAAGGGTGTTAAGTTACTGCGCCCGCCACGGCGGCGGATGGTACCTTCGTGGGATTTGAATCTCGTTTTGGATACTTTGGTGAGGCCGCCGTTTGAGCCTTTGGTTTCTGTTTCAGATAAGGATCTGTCCCTCAAGACGGTGTTCTTGGTGGCTATTACTTCAGCTCGGCGAGTGTCAGAACTTCAGGCTTTGTCTTGTAGAGAGCCCTTTTTGTCCTTTTCCAAGGAAAGGGTTTTGTTGCGCCCGGTGCCGTCCTTTGTGCCCAAGGTGGTCTCAGAGTTTCATGTGAATCAAGTGATTTCCTTGCCAGTTTTGGGTGACTTGGCCGGGGATGCAGAGCAGCGTCGACTGGCCAAGTTGGATGTGCGAAGAGTCTTGCGCTGTTACATTTCCAGAACTCGTCACTATAGGCTTTCTGATCGTTTGTTCATTCTCCATGGTGGGGCAAGGAAGGGCGCGGCAGCTTCCAAAGCTACGATAGCTAGATGGTTGAAGGAGTCAATTGCTTCGGCGTATTTGCTGAAGGGCCGCGTGGTCCCTAAGGAATTTTCGGCTCATTCTACCAGGAGTATGGCGGCCTCCTGGGCGGAGAGTAGTTTGATTCCTCCGGTGGATATTTGTCGAGCGGCGGTTTGGTCGTCTTTGCATTCCTTTGTTAAACATTACAGGATTGATGTGCATGCCAAGGAAGAGGCAGGGTTTGGGGCTGCGGTGTTGACCTCGGGCCTACGGGGTTCCCGCCCTTAAGATATTACTGCTTGGGTACGTCCCATGCGTCTTGACCGGTCTGGAGGGTCGTGGAGGAAGGTGAAATTAGATCTTACCTAATTTTCTTTCCTCTAGACCCTCCAGACCGGTCAAGGCCCGCCCTGTCTGTACTGTAGGCCAAGAGGTCTGTACTCTGTTGTTCTTTCTTGGCAGCTATTGAGTGTGATTTCTATGGTTTCAGACTTGGTTTGTATAAGTCTGGTCAGGTGTGACCGTGTTTGTTCGTCCACCTGTGGAAGCACACACTATCTGAAGGACACAATGAAGGATATGAAGAAAGTGTCCAATTGACAATTACCACGTACGGGGTTATTAGTTCTAGTTGGTGTTGTTGTTTTCTCTGCTTTGTCAGGGTTATACTGGCTAGTGAATGTACTGCACAGGTTATATATACAGTATTCAAAAGTTCAGTGTTTCTCAGTCTCCCTCTGCTGGTAGGAGGACATAACCCATGCGTCTTGACCGGTCTGGAGGGTCTAGAGGAAAGAAAATTAGCAGGTAAGATCTAATTTCACCATTTTAATTACTAAGCTGAAAATAAAATAATTTTTCTTACCTTTGCTATCTGATTTTTTTTTTTTTAATTTGTATATATTTATTGATTTTGTATATTAACAAACATATTGCTTATCAAACAATCAATCACTGACACAATCCAAAATATTCCCCTCCCCCTCCCCCCCTCCCCCCCCCCCCCCCCCCCCCCCCCAAGCAAGTTATACATTTAAGTTTTTATGTCATGTGAGTTTTTATGTTTCTAATCACTTGGTCCATGCTTTTGGCTCTGAACTCTGTTTCCAGGACATCCTATCCATTCGTTATTTCTTTTCTCACTTCTTCACTTCCTGACCTATATTCATTCTTCAAGTTCAACTTTCTTCCATTTTTCTTCCTCTTGTCTAGTTTTCATCTGTTCTCTTTCCTTCACTTCCCCTCCATGGGCACCATCTCCTTTCTTCTCTCTTCCTTTCCCTCTATGGGCACAATCTTCTCTCATTTCTTCCTTTCTGCTCTGCTCCCCTCCCCTCCTTTCATGGGCACCATCTCTTCTCTTCTTCTCTCCCCTCTCCTCCCCCCCCCCCCTCAAAGGGCAACATCTCTTTCCGCTTCCCTCCCCTTTGCCTGCACTCTGGCGTCTCGCACTCTCCTTCCCCCGACCAGCCACCCCACAATCTCTTAATATTCTCCCATTGGTCCCAACATCTTTCTCTTTCTATTCCTCCTGCACGCAAGCATCTGACTCTCCCCAGCTCTCCCCTCTTGTCTCAAGCTGGAAGCCCTCCCTCTGTAGCAAATAGCGTCCCGCAAAAACGAAATGGGTAGTTCTGTCAGAATAGTCGGTAGTTACACAGGGAGGGCTTCAATGTTGGTTGGGTAAGGGTGTTTTTGTTTAATTGGCGGGCGGCAGCTGTTATACTACCCCAGCATTTTTTGTTTCCCATTGTGTGGGTGCTGCCAGAATTATAGTAACACAGGAAGTTCATGGTACCTCCTGTAACACAGTGCCAAGCAAGGTTGCACTTCCTTAGTGAAATGGAGCATCTGTTGGCAGAGCGGAGAGGCACTTTGGTGAAGTAGAGCAAGGTTTGGTAACCTTTTAAAGATAAGAACTAGTAAAGTCATTTTGTGATTGCTGTGGGCTGTTGTATTTTCAAATTTACCAACATAATTTTGTTGTGGGCAATTGACTCGTTTTTCTTGTTCCAATTATGGAAGTAGGGGGTAGGGAGTTAAACTCTATAGGGTGAGTTAGTTATATGGGGAGGGGGGTGGGGTATATGTTTCCTAGGTGGTTGATTAATTTCATTTGAAAACCTCTTTGAAGTGAAAATCATTGCCTTGCTACTGTTATTTATTCAGGTTTAGTTAGACCTGACAGAGCAGGTTGCACTCATTTACTGTTCTATGTTTGAGGGAGAGGTGGGTTGTTGTGTTAACGTTATTGCAGCCTTGTTTTATTCCCCTGTTCAGGCTGTCATTGTGTTGTAATAAATCAGTGCTAATTTTCACAAAAGCAGTAGGGCTCTGCCTTGTAATATCAGCAGGGCTTCTCCTTGTATGTTCAACTGGGATGTTTCTCATAAATCTCCTGGGATTTTGGCCTTTCAGAATCAGCTGTATTTCTCACAGAATCAACAAAGCTATTATCTCTTTTAGGCTAAGCTGGACTAACCTTCGCAGAATTAGCCGTGCTTCCCCTTTGCTGAATCAGCCATGCCTTGATATCTTTGTTCCAGTAACGCTTCACCTTCTTGGTATCAACTATAGTTTTAGCCTTGCATTGTCATCTGTGATTCCATATCTCAGTGTCTCCTAAGATTGCAATTAGAGCAGCTTCTCTTACATCCCCTTCATGATATAGGTGAGATTTTTCAATTTCACATTATCTGCTGTCTTAATCTTGCCATTCAACCTTTCAGTAGTTCAGGTGTTTCATTTTCACACTGATAGCTGTTTTCAGTCCTTTAGTGTTCACTATTCCTGGGCTAATCATCTCAGTAGCAGCTGTTCTTCATTTTCAGTGTTTCCACTGTACTTCAGACTAAAATTCTCAGTTGTAAATGTTGTTTGCCTTGATTTAGTCTGTCAGTCTCTACCATACTTTTTTACACAGTCGGCTGCCTTTGTCTCTCACTATCATTTGTGCATCACTCTTACAGTGGCTGCTAGATTGTGCTGTGCCCTCTCATTCTGGGCTTCCTTTACTCACTTTTGCTGTAATTCTGCTCTTCAGTGTCTAC
This sequence comes from Microcaecilia unicolor, assembly GCF_901765095.1. NCBI lineage: Eukaryota > Metazoa > Chordata > Amphibia > Gymnophiona > Siphonopidae > Microcaecilia > Microcaecilia unicolor. Next base: position 38,908 of record NW_021963652.1, on the reverse strand, counting down.
TGTTTTAGGTCCCTCGGCTTCTCAGTGTCTGTGGCTCTTCCGCCTCTGTCAATGGGGTGGTTCACTAGTATTGCCTTTACACTTAAATTTCCTTTGTTTTGGTTACAGCAGTCCTAGTCTTTTGGTTAACCTGGTTAGGTGGGTGTGGGTATGGTCTCCCACCCTATTTAGACACTACTCTGCTGCATCCCAGAGCTATGGACTGATCTGTGGGACTCTAAGGCAGGAAAAAATGTCTATCCTGATTGATTTTTCTTTCCTTTAGTCCCAACAAATTGGTCCAGAAACTCATCCTTGAAGATTCTTACTTCCTTTGTGGATACTATAGATTATTTTTCTCTCTTAAAGTTTATCTGCTTTCTCCAGTCAAATCTCCCATCGTTGAGTCATGACTATGCCTTTAGCTCCTTTGGTAGCAGAGCTGTGGTTCAATAGACTTCAGTAGCTCTGATTTGGTTGTTCAACTGTGTATTATTTCACTGCAGTAGCTCCTACTTTACTTACAAGCTTTTATTTCAGAAGACTACAATAGTTCTTCTTTTCAATTGGTTGACTCTGTGTCAGTCATCTATAATAGCTCCTGCTTTGGACAAATTGTGGGAACCATTTGATCTCGGTAGTGCCACCTTGGTTTGAGCAACACATAATACATGCTCAGTACTTTCCCATGTGGGCTCCATTGCTTTGTCATTCAAAATTTTGAGTGTTCTGTGAATGTCTGGTACCCTTAAAGTATGAATCACAAAGAACTACTTTCTTTGTCTCTATCTACTGGTTGACGGACATAATCTACATGTTGTGGACTGATCTGTTGGGACTGAAGGATAGAAAATTATCAGGTAAGACTGTGGGGTTGTCTGTAGCAGTGCCTATGAAAAATAATATAATGCACAGTTAAATAGAGGTAGATAAAGGCAGAAACAAGTAGGTGTGAAACACCACGTGTTGAAATTTATAGTTCAAAGAAATAGTCTGATGTCATATAGGGGTGGAGGGAGCAATAGAAGAGAGCTGGGCAGCATCCTGTTGGGTTGTTTGCAATAATGCCTATGAAAAATAAGATAACACAGTTAAATAGCGGTAGATACAGGCAGAGGTTAATGCTCTGGAATCCTTGAACATGACATAACTACCATTTCTGGCTTTTGTTGTACTGATTATCCTTTTGGAATGGTGGTAGAGCAGGCAATCAAAGAATTTGAGTCTCCAAGGTTACAAGGATGCCCTGGGGCTTCACTCCTGTCGGGGATGGATTGGTGGCTGCCTCTCTTACCTGTGGCCATTGTGCCCCTGTCTATGCTGGGCTACAGATCCTTTTAAATTGAGGAGCAGTGAAACTGCTTCCAAGATTTACTGGAGAACTGGAATGTACTGCTTTTACTTCAAATCAGAAACCTCGATCATGAATGCATCCTTTATGCATCCTGAATGGTAAGATGTCAGCTTTGAATTTCCCTTTGGATAATGTCAGATACTGGTATGCTGTCTTATCAGGTTGAGGTGGCAAAAGGATCTGGGACTTGGTCCATAGTATCCTGATCCTTAACTCTGTAGCTTTCTGTAGTTCGACTACTGCTGCAGCCTTCTGCCTTCCTCTTTTCGGAAGCGCTTTGAGGGTGGTTTTCCCCAAGAGCTTACTGTAGTGGTTTAAGTCAACAGGAAAGGAGGTTTGAGAAGCAGTTTTTTTTTTCTATCTGCAGTGTTTATTATTTGTTCATTTGTAGCCTGCCTGGACCAAGCTGGATAACAAAACTTACATAATCATAAAAACAGAATAAAACACACAGACATAGAACACAAAATAAAATGTTAATGTTATCACCTTTGTATTCCACTTTTCTCTGAGGACAAGCATGATTATGTATTCTCACCTGAGAGGAGAAAATGTCCGGAGATCCTTTTGTTCCCTTTTGTTAAGGAAATGGCTGATGCTATTGCCATTCCTTTGGAAGTGGGGGATGAGCCCAGGGCCAAGATGCTCGAGGTTCTGGACAGCACGTTATCACTTAGGGAGGCTGTGACTGTCCCTGTCCACGAGGTACTCCATGAAGTCCTCGTTAGGAACTGGTAGTCCCCTCTGTCAGTACCGGTTATGCCCAAGAAGATAAACACTCAGTATCTGATCCATAGCGCACCTTGTTTTTGATAAGCCTCAGTTGCATCATAATTCCATGGTGGTGGAATCCACTCTCAAAAGGGCCAGGAGTTCCAGGGACTATGCCTCAGCGTCCCCAGGTAGAGAAGCTAGAACCCTGGATCCTTTTGGGAGGAGGATGTACCTGGCTTCAGTGTTTATCTCCCATATACAATTGTACCAGCTCTTCACGAGCATCAACTTGCGAAACTGCACAAGTTGTCGGACCTGGTTGAGACGCTCCCTCTGGAGCATGCTGAGTCACTTTACAAGTTGGTCAAGCAGCAGAAGGCGTGTTGAAAATTCTTGGCCAGGGGCATGTACGACAATTTTGATGTGGCATCCAGGATCTCTGCTCACAGTATAGTAATGCACAGACTCCTGTTTGTGTGTTTCTGGCTTGGAACATTCTGTTCAGCAGAGGTTGGCGAATGCCCCATGCCGGGGGGGATAACCTTTTTGGAGAGAAGATTGAGGCGGTCGCAGATGAGATCAAAACATACTGATACCATCTCTTCTCTTCTGCCTGGCACCTTCTGCATCTGCCTTCACAGCGAGGAGGACATTTGGCAAACTAAGGAGGAGTACCTATTACTATCAGAGGCGTAGATACAACCCCTTGGCTCACCAGTCTGTTCAGGCTCAGCCCCAGCAAACTCATTCACGTCAACAGTGTATGCCTAAGGGCCCCTGTAGCTCCCCAGTTAAAGCAAGGGATGAGCTTTGACTGGCTGCAATAGAGCATATCCATAGTAAACATGTTGATCCTGGTCAACTTGCTGGTCAGGGGGAGGCTGAAGTTCTTCCACAAAAGGTGGCCCCTTACAACCTCCGACCGGTGGGTTCTTCAAATAGACCGTCTCGCATACGCACTCGGTATCAAAGACCTCCAAATTGCCCACCGAGAGCTCATTTATTCAGCTCTCAGCACAGACAGGTACTTGCAGAGGAATTCTCTGCCCTTCTGAAGGTCATGCAGTCGAGCCTGTTCCTCCAGGGGAAGAAGGGCAGAGATTCTATTCCAGGTACTTTTTGTGAAGAAGAAAACGGGGAGGGGGGAAGGACACGTCCCATCCTAGACCTAAGGGCCCTGAACAATTCCTAGTTTGAGAAAAGTTAGGGTGGTTTCCCTGGACACCCTTCTCCCAGTGATTCAGAAAGATGATTGGCTATGTTCTCTGGACTTAAAGGATGCATAGACTCACATCCCGATACTTCCTGGAAGTATCTTCATTGGCTATGCTCTCTGGACTTAAAGGATGTATATATTCACATATCGATACTTCCGGGAAGTATCTTTAATTTCGGCGGGGAACACATGACTTTCAGTACTGCATGTTGCGTTTTGGCCTCGCGTCAGCTCCTAGGGGCTTCACCAAATGTCTAGCAGTAGTTGCAACATTGCTATGCAGTGTGGGAGTCAATTTGTTCCCATATCCGATGATTGGCTAGTAAAGAGCACCTCTCTGAACGGAGCTCAGGAGTCCATGCGAATGATTATTTTGGTGCTTGAGCTACTGGGGTTTGTTTTAAACTACCCCAAGTCCTATCTTCACCCTTTCCAGCGATGGGAATTTATAGGGGCCCTGCTCGATACGCAGAGGGTTTGAGCCTACCTTCTGGAGACGAGAGCAGATACTCTTGTTTCTCACTCGCTTCCAAGATTCAAGCCTCTCGGCATGTCACTGCTCAGTAGATGTTGAGATTGTTGGGCCACATGGCTTCCATAGTGTATGTTACACCCATGACATGTCTTCACATGAGATCTGCTCAATAGACACTGGATTCTCAGTGGTATCAAGCCACAGGGAGCCTGAAAGATGTCATCAAAGTGTCCCCAGAGCCTGTACGCTCTCCTCAGTGGGGGATAATTCGATTCAGTTTGACTCTGGGACTTCATTCCAAATTCCTCAGCCACCAAAAGTACTGATGACAGATAAATCTCTCCTGGGATGGGGGACTCGTGTAGATGGGCTTTACACCCAAGGTGTTTGGTCCACCCAGCAAACGAATCTTCAGATCAATTTCCTGGAGCTCAAGGTGAAAGGCTTTCAGAGATCGGCTATCTCCCCAAATTGTTCTCATCTAAATAGACAATCAGGTTACAATCACCGAATCATGCCTTCTGTGTCAGGAGGCCATCCAGATGGTGGTATTGGGCTCACCAACATGGCATGTTTATCTGGCAGGCAAAAACAATACCCTGGCCAACAGACTGAGCAGGATAATACAATATATAGTAACACAGTAAGTGATGGCAAATAAAGACCTGTATGGTCCATCCAGTCTGCCCAACAAGATAAACTCATTATACTTGATATTGATATGCGATACTTTTTACTTGATGAAAGCTCCTTTCGAGCCACTGAATTCCTGCCATCTGAAGTACTTGACCTACTACTACTTATCATTTCTAAAGCGCTACTAGACGTACGCAGCGCTGTACACTTGAACATGAAGAGACAGTCCCTGCTCGACAGAGCTTACAATCTAATTAGGACAGACAAACAGGACAAACGAGATAAGGGAATATTAAAGTGAGGATGATAAAATAAGGGTTCTGAACAAGTGAATAAGGGTTAGGATTTAAAAGCAGCATCAAAAATACTAAAATACGTAAAGGACATAACACTTTCGTTGTATGCTTCCCTAATGTGGCTTTGCCACATGAACTTTATCTTACCACAATCATCACTTTGTATTTGTTTACACCGGAGTCTACAAATAGGTGGGAAAACGTGGGATACAAATGTAATAAATAATGATGCTTCATTTGGAGGGGGGGGTCATACCTATAATGTTACTATATTGAAGGTAACAACTACATTGGATTTTGTGTTGAGGAAAGGGAAGGGATTAACTAAATAAAACAGTAAGCATGGATATATGTCATTCTGTGTATAGTCATTTCAGGCCCTGTTATATTTTCAATAGGAATTTGGAATGAGTGGCCCGTTTGCCTCATTTTCCCACCAAAAATCTTTATTTTACCCTGCTCTTTTCTTTTGATTGAATTAGCTTGGCTGTTGGCTTGTGGCGATTCTGGTGGCAACTCTGTCTCACCATAGCTGTCCTGTCTGTGGTATTATCCATCCTTCCTGGAACGTCATTTTCTTGGTGGCTGTTATTTAGCTGGTAGAGTCAGTGAGCTTCAGGCCTTAGTAGTGGGTGCACTTTATACTAAGTTTCATCACGACAGAGTAGTCCTCCGTATTCACCCTAAGTTCCTGAAGGTGGGTCAGAGTTCCATCTGAACCAGTCGATTGTCTTGCAAACATTCTTTCCCCGATCTCATGCCATCCTGGCGAAAGCAGATTACACACCTTGGATTGTAAGAGAGCATTGGCCTTTTATATGGGGTGGACAAGGCCCCACAGGCAGTCTGCCCAACGTTTTGTTTCTTTTAATCCCAACATGATGGGGGTTGCCATTGGGAAATGCACCATTTCTAATTGGCTGGCAGATTGCATTTCCTTCACTTATGCCCAGGCTGGGCTGGCCCTAGAGGATCATGTCAAGGCTGACAATGTCAGAGCCATGGCTGCGTCGGTAGCTCACTTTCAGCCTCTATTGAAGAAATTTGTGAAGCAGTGACATGATCTTCAGTCCACACATTCACATGACACTACTGCCTGGAGCAGGGTACCTGAAGCGACAGTCGGTTCGGGGTGATAGTGTTTCAGAATCTGTTTTATTCTTTTCCAGGCTGCACACTCATTCAGATTGTATATAGTTTCAGGTTAATCTAGGTTAGTCCTCACCGTTGTGAGGCGTACTTGACCAATGTTTGTTGTTTTTGGTGAGCCTGGATGCTAGAGATTCCCCACTTGTGCTGCTTGTTCTTGTAGAAAACTAATGTACTTACCTGTAGCGGGTGTTCTCCGAGGACAGCAGGCTTTATATTTTCACAATCCCTCCCACCTCCCCTTGGAGTTGTCTCCTTTGTTATTTCCTTAGCATCCCTCCGGACCGGACCAGGATTGGACTGTTGGGTTGTGCCCGCCTACCAGCAGGTGGAGACTGAGAAAAAACTCTGACTCTAGAGAGCCAATAGGAGCCCTGGCCATGTGACCTTAGCCTCAGTATTTTCTCAGTCTCTCAGCAGGTAGGAAGTGAGCCCATTAGTCTCTCTCTCTCTTTTTCTCTATAAGATATTACAGATATATTTATAATACTTCTTCTGTGCCTGGAATCGTAATTAGAGGCTTGACAGGGTTTCTTTTCTTTCTTTGACAGCCACTGGGGTGTTAAACTCGGGTGTCTCAAGTCCACCCCCCTTCCTCCCCATCTCCTTGGCTTAGCAGGGAAGGGCCGTCCCTTTCTCTGGAAAGGTGTACCGTCTTTGGGAGAGGCAGCCACTTTTAATAGGCAGCTGTTTTTAAAGAATTAAATCAAGTAAAAGAAAATTAAAAAAATTAATTCAAATGAAAGGAATTTAAAGGAAGTAGTTTTTGCTTTCCCCAGTCTTATAACGAGCAGGTAGCTCTTCTGTCTTATTCTGTTTGAAGAGTCTTTATTTTCTTTTATGGCGGAGCTATTTAAAAAAAAAAAAAAAAAAAAAAAAGTGAAAAGTCAGCGTCTGTGACTTTAATCGGTGGTTTTTTGTTATCTTCATTATTTTTCCTCTGCTATCCGGCGTTGTTAGCGGCGGTAGTTGTAAAAAAAAAAAAAAAGGAGAGGCGCGAACTGTTAAGCGCGTGCTCGCTCTTGGACAGGTCTGTATAGCTTGGGAGCTGTATTGACGGTTCCTGTCGGGCCAGAGGCTAAACCATGTTTTGTGCGGCATCGGAGGTTATCTGTTTTTCAGCGGCACGGATTTCCTGCTTCTTCGTCGGTGTGGTCAGTGGTTTTCTCCCCCGAACTTTATTCTTCTCATTTTGGCGCGCTTGGCCACCATTGTTTTGCCTGCAGCTGCAATTTCCCTTGATGCGGCAGCGTTTTTCTGCTTTTACTGTGTTTGGCTGTTTGTGCAATGGAAAGGAGATATTGTTTCTTCGGTAGTTGGGGCGATTGGTAGTATATTTTCCCCGCAATTAATTTTTACATGTACTTCCTTTCAGCAATTTTCTTTCATGGCTATGCGTTCTCTTTGGCATAGCAGATGACAGCTGCATAGGCTACATGGTTCAGATGGTTCTCATATTCTAGGAGACTCAGTCCTGTCTACCGAGCACCCAGTTTTCTCAGATGCTTTAGAAGGCATGTTTTATTCACATCTTCTCTACTTTCCAACTGTCTTGGAGTTTCTCATGTGTTATCTTAGTTTTCTTCTAGGACTTACAAGATATATGTCCACTTAGGGAGTAAAGTTATCAGGTCAATTTGCATTTTCTCCCACTTAAGGATATTGGGAGGTCCTCACGCCATCTACTTGTATTTTTGTTTCCTCTATTCAGCCTGGGCACATGGTAAACATTCTGGTTTTGTCCAGTATGACCATCCATAACATCTGCTATCCCTTTCTCTTCCTTACAGATTTTAGGGTCTTGTTTCAAGCTTTCTTGACGTCAGGTACAGTCTTGTCTCCTGTGGCACAAATTCACCACCTTTTCCGTAATAGGTATTTTCCAAGTCTATTCCTTTTCATTTTCATTTTCATTTTATTCTTCCTCTCTCCAGAGTTTTTATCTCTTGGAAGGAGATTCACTCATTTTCTGTGCATTTTTTGCCATAAGGGCATAAGTGTTGCCATAATGGGAAAGGCCAAGAGTCCCCATCCTGTTTTCAGATGGGGTCAATCCAGATTGCAAATACCACATTCATATCTCGTGAGTGTGCGTCTGTTCATCTCTGTACATCTCAGTGAGGAAGGAGGCATGACATGATACGAGGTTTGGGGAGATCCGGTAAAATTAAAGGCCAGTGTGTCTCAGTCCACGCTCAACATATGGTGATCCTTTCATTTTCATTCTGTATGTCCTCATTCCAGACCTTCCTTTCATTTGGAAGGGGATTCTTTCACTTCCTGTGCATTTTTGCTATTAGTATATGAGTATGGTCATACGGGGAAAGTCTAAGAGTCCATTAAGCCCAGCATCCTGTTCTCAGTTGTGGTCAATACAGGTTGCAAGTACCACATTCATTTCTTATGGATGTGGGTCGGTACATCTTAGTACATCTCAGTATAGGAGGAGTAATGTCCGTGATACGAGGATGATAAGGTCCTCATTACCAGTTTTCTTGCCCTGCTCTTCGGTCTCGCGTCGGCTCCGCGCACTTTTTTCTTAAGTTATGGTCATAGTAGCAGCGGCGCTGATGAAACTACGTCTCGTCGTTTCATCCTTTCCATAGATGTCTGGTTCATTACAGACAGTCTTATTGGCAGAGTTGTCAGGTCAAGCAACGGGTGGTGCATTTCAGGCACACCCTAGGTTATGGGGTGCATGTAGCCAGGTCTCTCATTTGAGATCTCTTTTGAGCTCTCGTGTGATCTCATTAGATTTCATAGCATGTTTCTATTTTTTCTCTCATTGTTTAGTCAAGTTGGCGCAGACTGTTTTTGTCTTCTCTACAAGCGTCCCACTTTCTGTTTTCTCTGGATGTTCTTGGGCCTTCGGCCATTACCTTGCTGTATTTTGCAGAGTAAAATTTTACTTTCTAGCTCCCAAGAAGGAATTTTTTCTTCATTCGCTTTGGAGTCTCGGTAGTCTTTTTTGGGCAGCTTTTCACTCTGTCAATTTCGTGACCATTGAAGAAAAAAAAAAAAAAAGAAAAGAGTTCTCAGTGGATAGTACCTTAAGGGGAGGTCCCAGTTCTACAACTATTTCTTTTCGCTCTGACCTTCCATGTGCCTCGCTTACTCTCTTGCTAAAAAGACTTGTCAGCGGCAGAGATAGATGCCCTCTCGTATCCAGATATTTATCTCTGATGGAATCCCTCCGCTCAGTTGGCCTCTGTATTCTCACTAGTGGTCTGGTGGTTGAGATTGAGCATTCTTCCTGCAGGTATGCCGGGAGCATATACACAGTGACCAGTTTTTTGATGGCTGCATCTGTGAAAATATATATGTATATTTATAGTTCTACTACATAAGTACATATGTAATTCCATACTGGGAAAAGCTCAAAGGTCCTATTGAGCCCACCTTTCTGTCCACGGCCAATCCAGACCATGAGCACCTGGCTAGATTCCTAAACGTACAAACATTCTATACATGTTGTTCCTGGAACTGTGTAGTGTTTTATGGACTTCTATATGTTTCTAACAGATGAAAGGTACTAACAAGTGTCTACTGTTGATTTATTCCCGTTTTCACTAATTGGGGTCTACAACAAGAGTCTCAGATTCTTTCTCTCTCTTTCTCTCTCAGTTGAATTGCGCTCTGAGATATGTTTTTTTTTTTCATGTTGGGTAACTGCAGCGGCTGTCAGTTTATTTGGACCTTCAGTCTAGTTTGCAGCAAGGATTTAGGTACCTTCTTCTTCTGCATAGTATTTAACTGCATTCTTGTTTTTACCTATTTAGCTTCTAGTGATCAGGTACTATCTCACTGACAGGCTTTACATACTTCCAATCTGTTGCTAGGTCAGCAATAGTCTACAATATCTGGAGTATTGTACTTCAGGATTTCGGTTTCCACTTTCTCAGCTGAGGTAGATTCATTGCAGTTTTTTGTTGCCAGGCGGCTCTGCTTCTACCTTTGTCATCCTTCTTTCAGTTGTTTTTTCTCGAGTCTCTCTGTCCTTTGCGCTGCACTGATGCGGTAGGGGACAATGTTCAGCGTCACTTGGACTTTTCAGCTTCAGCTTTTTTGCTTTGTAGTCATTCTATTTAGTTTATTGGCGGTTCTTGGATCGTCAAGCTTTGGCTTCGTATTCATCCTAGTTTGGGTGTCTTCAGGGACTCTACCACATTCTCAATGTCTGTCCCTCCCGTAAGATTACTGCTTTGGTACTTCCCAACAGTCCAATCCTGGTCCGGTCCGGAGGGATGCTAAGGAAGGAGAAATTAGATCTTACCTGCTAATTTGCTTTCCTTTAGTCCCTCCGGACCGGACCAGGCCCCTCCCATGTTCTGTCAACTCTTTAGATTCTTTTATTAAGTTTGGAAGTGTATTCGTTCCTTTACCACACGTGGAATGTTTAAAAAAAAAAAAAGACTTTGCGTGGTCCATACCACTTCTCTGGTGGTTGCTGGTGAGCTCTGTTGCTGGAATATATATAAAACCTTAATGGGTCATACCACTTCTCTGGTGAGAGTTGCTGGTGAGTTCAGTTGCTGGAATATATATAAAGCCTTAAATATGTCATACCACTTCTCTGCCGAGAGTTGCTGGTGAGCTCAGTTGCTGGAATATATATATATAAAACCTTAATGGGTCATACCACTTCTCTGGTGAGAGTTGCTGGTGAGTTCAGTTGCTGGAATATATATAAAGCCTTAAATATGTCATACCACTTCTCTGCCGAGAGTTGCTGGTGAGCTCAGTTGATGGAATATATATGAAACCTTAAGTGAGTCATACCACTTCTCTGGTGAGAGTTGCTGGTGAGCTCTAATATGAATGGGCCATGCCACTTCTCTGGTGAGAGTTGCTGGTGAGCTCTAATACGAATGGGCCATGCCACTTCTGTGGTGAGAGTTGCTGGCGAGCTCTAATACAAATGGGCCATGCCACTTCTCTGGTGAGAGTTGCTGGCGAGCTCTAATACAAATGGGCCATACCACTTCTCTGGTGAGAGTTGCTGGTGAGCTCTAGTACTCGGTTTTGCCGAGGAATTTGTGGCTGCTAGGATTCCATACGGCACAGAAGTTCTTTCTTTCTTTCCTGCTTTGTTATTCAAATACTGAGGCTAAGGTCACATGGCCAGGGCTCCTATTGGCTCTCTAGAGTCAGAGTTTTTTCTCAGTCTCCACCTGCTGGTAGGCGGGCACAACCCAACAGTCCAATCCTGGTCCGGTCCGGAGGGACTAAAGGAAAGCAAATTAGCAGGTAAGATCTAATTTCTCCTTTTACTTTACTTTTGCTGTAGTATAAAACTGAGGAGACAGTGTTTGCGCGGTGTGCAGGAATGCACTCGCGCATGGGCAGTGGAGCGTGTTGCACTCCACAATGCTCTGTTTATACTTTTATAAATCCCAGACTGGGTGATGTGGGTCAGCGTCACGCACTTGTGAGAATATAAAGCCTGCTGTCCTCTGATAACACTGCTACAGGTAAGTACCTTAGCTACTAAACCTTGACCACTTCTTCTCCAGACAACCTCCTGCTCCGGATTTTTTGACATATATTTCAGTCACTTTTCCTTGACCATTGCTTGCTGTCATCTGAGAATGTCCAGAGGAAGACTGTGCTTTTCTCCGGTTGAACCTCTTTTCATAAGGAAGGCTTTGAAAGCCTTCTTTTCCTAGAACTTGTCGGGCTTCCTTAATAGTCTTTAACTTTTTCTGTCCCTACTTTATAATAAACCGAAATCCAAATGGTAAAATACATCTATATTTAACATTTACCTTCTGAAGAAAATTTTACTTTTCTCATTTTCTAATATCGCTATATCTTTTTTTGCGATACAACTAGAATTGCATTACTCAAGATGTGATTGCAACATGGAGCGGTGCAGAGATACAGAGATCCTCTGTTTTTGTTTTGTTAATCAGTTTTAGCTCTGCCTCTTTTATATACTCACAAATTTATTTTTCTAAAATGTGCAGAGTAGATTCTTGCCTACCCCAATACTTCCTGAGTAAATTCAGGGTGCCAATTGCAGAAATTGAATATCTGCCAAATGTAGCCTAAAATGCCTAGGTTATATTAACCTTCAAGTTTTTTAGATTTTCAAAAGAACTAATAATTCCTTTAAAGTTTAATATTGACAGATTACAGCCTTATTGTGTTTTGATTTTTCTGCCAGTGAGTTGCTTTAGTTTCCCCTTGTTAGGAAATTAAGTCTTTTTGGACACATTCTGGGATCTTCCTCCAAGCCTGAAATTTACATTCCTAGTATTTATGAGCATCTTTGCCTCAAGCGGTTGAGCATTTCTTTGGTTGGAATGTAGTTGCCCAATTTCCCACCTCCAAGAATTCAGTTTCAGATGAATGTCCCGTCCCCCCTCCCAGCTCTAATCTCTAGTGTTTATATTTTTACAGGCAGGCGTAAGCAACATGGATGCACCTGTAGGTAAGTGAAAACAGTTTTTTTTTCTTTTCTTTTTTTTTTTTTGTATAGTATATGTATCTGTTACTTTTAGGCTATTTAGAAGTTTTTGTTTCTAAATTTTTGAAATAATTTCTAATATTCTTAAACGGTTTTATTTTTTGTTCTAGAAATTCTGGTGCTGCTTATATAGTATATCTACTTTTATTAGGTCCAAGTCGATAGTTCAAGAAACTTACTATTGAGCTATTTCTTTCTTTTGATATGAAATTGGGAAATGAGAATAATTATATTTGGTATTTGTGTTGAAAAATTTGAATGTGTGTGTTCACAAATTTTACAACATTCTTAAAAAAATATATAATGCAGAAAATGAGATGTATTGTAAAAGTTTTATGTTTAGCTGTCGAAGCATTGGAAATTTGTTCATCATTTCTAGCTAAGTATTTGTTAAAGGGTTTGAAACAACCAACATTTAACACAAAATCAGCTAATAAGCACCTGCATTTATTCATGTCAACTTATTTAATATGTATCTCATGTAATTTATGGTTGAGTTGGCAACTTCTGAAATATCTTGTAAAAGTGTTTCTAATTAAAAAAATGAAATTTAAGTAGCCATAATAAGTATTCCAATAGTAATAGGATGTGGGTTTTTTTTTTTTTTTTTTTTGCTAGCCCAGATTTCATAAAAGTTTATCAGCGTATATCTCTAGATTTATTTTGCAACTACATCTTCAAAAACTTCAGTTCAGAAACTGACCACTAACAGATAATATCATCAGTAAGTATGTTGGTTCGTTATCTGGAGGGAGAACCCTGGAAATCAAGGAGTAAGAATAACTGGGGAAAAAGCAAAAAAAGACTATGTACAAACCTAGACATTATTGCATAGATGGTATCTATGGAAGTCTACTGTCAGATACCATTAAATGAGTCTAATCTGGTGATCTGTTTAGCATTAATAAGATATTTATTAATTTTGTGCAAATAAAGCATTTCATACTTTGGAATTGTATTTATAGGTGATCTGTTTAGCATTAATAAGATATTTATTAATTTTGTGCAAATAAAGCATTTCATACTTTGGAATTGTATTTACTAAAGCTTAGCGCTCACTAACGCAGTTAGTACATACTAAATGCTGTGTTTATACCTATAAGCCATGTGGCACTTAGTGCACGGTAATGTCCAATACCTTCCTTCTTTTTCCTAATTTTTGTTACAGCTGGAAAAATCTTAATTCTTTTGCCAATAAATAAAGCCTGCTTAAGAGCATATAACTATGATGATATCCATCTGATATCATCTATGCAACAATGTGTATAGGTTTGTACATAGTTTTTTTTTTTTTGCTTTTTCCCTTTATTCTTACTCCTTGATTTCCAAGGTTCTTCCTCCAGATAATGGACCAACATGGAGTGACTTATTGATATAGGATTGTTTCTCTCTCTTATTCCTGATAGTTATGATAAGGAAAATAATGCTTGCAGATCTCTAGCTTCTTCATCAGTTGCTATGGCACCAGAATCCCTACTAGACTTGTTCTGCTCTGGTTGGCTTAGAGATATTGGGCCCCAGCTAAATGATTGCTCCTTTGCCATCTTCAACTGTGTAGTGCTTCTACTCTTCATCTTGTTATAAGAACATAAGAATTTCCTTACTGGCTCAGATCAAAAGTCTATCAAGCCAAGTATCCTGTTTTCAGTAGTGATCAATCCAGGTCATAAGTACCTGGCAGAATCCCAAAATGTAGGCTGCATGCTGGCTACCTCCAGGGGTAAGTAGTGACTTTCCCCAAGTCTACCTTTATTTTTATAACCGTTTATGGACTTTTCCTCCAGAAGCTTGTCAAAACCTTTTCTAAATCCACCTACGCTAGCCGCTTTTTCCACCAAATTCTAGAGCTTAATTATGCATTGAATGAAAAAATATTTTCTCTGACTTAAAATATACTATTTAGTGACTTCATGGCATGTCCCTGAGAGTACCAACAGCTTAGGCGATCTAGAGTCAGATACCAACAATATATTATTTTAACATTATTGTCCTTGGCAAAAATTGCAGTTGCATCTAATGTTAAAGATTGTTCCATTGCCCAACTCCAGCAAAAGTCAATTCAACTTGATCTAAGAGGATATGTGCAAACATCAAAAAAAAGTTCTAAAAATGTATACTCCTCCAATCAAATGTTCCTTAAAATTTTTGAATGCTAGTTGTACCAATTATAAATAAGCATAATGATAACTTTGGGGAAGATTATTGTTTCTTGACATTTCCCTAAAAGGAATGTGTATCTTCATTATAGAACTAAAATTCCTCCATGTTCTATAGACAGGTGATACTACCCCAGGAGGGAATAAAGAGTTATAGCAAATTGGAGTATAGCAAATTGAAAATCATTGTTACTTCTCATAGAATACCATATCCTAAAAGTATAGAGAATTACTGGAGAGGTGTCCCTCTACAAGTGATATCTTTTGGGAAACCATAACAAATAACTCAGTGGTATGGGCCCTACCTGACACTGCTCTATGTGTACCTATAGCTTATAAGGCTGATTTTTTTTTAATGCCATTCCACTGCCACTTTTGCATGGGCAGCATGGTAATATAGCCACAGGTTGGAAACGCCCAAGCTCCCTGTTTTTGTGTCTCTGTACAAGTTGGCTTATGTAAACCTAGGCTTTCTGTCTTGCCAAATAAACTGAATATTGTCCTGTAAAGCTTTTATAGCCCTCTTAGGAATTGCTGCTTGTAAGACCTGAAAAAGATAGTGTCATGATTCAAGAAAGGTGAGTCTGTGGGCCATAGCCACGTTGGCGCTACCTGGTTAGCCGGGCCCCGGCTGGTGGCAGGCAAGTCACCCAGGTTAGGCACAGTAGGTAGACCAAAGTCAAGACTAGCTGAAACTGAAGGCAAGGCTAGATCGGGAGAGACAGGAGCTAAGGCAAAGCTGAACTGGAAGTGAAAATTCAGTAGGAGCTGAGGCAAAGCTATTAGATTGTAAGCTCTTTGAGCAGGGACTGTCTTTCTTCTATGTTTGTGCAGCGCTGCGTACGCCTTGTAGCGCTATAGAAATGCTAAATAGTAGTAGTAGTAAAGCTGAACTGGAAGTGAAGGCTCGGCAGGGGCTGAGGTTTGGCTGACTGTGGAGGCAAGGCTGCAACTACCACAAGACAAACAAGTGATCCTTTTGCAAAGGCACTGAAGCAGAGTCCCATGAACCATTATAAAAGGCTCAGCTCTGATGTCATCAAAAGGAGGGTTCCGTTGTGTTCCAGGCACTGGCCCTTTAAAATATAGTCTAGCACACGTGTGGGAAGCCAAGGGCAGAGACAGCTGCGCGGCTGACCGTGACAGCTAGGGGAGGCAGGCTGGAGCACCAAAGATAGGCTGTAGAGCCCAAGCTCAATGCCTGCTGACCAGGAAAGGTGAGTCAGGGTGCGGGTCATGACTGCAGTCATGACGGTACCTCTTTCCCAATGACTCTCCTCTCAACGGTCCTGACTTGGGTTTGAGAGGGACTATATGATGGAATCTCTTGGTAAATCACTGAACAAGACGATGGCTTGCAGACTCCCAGGGGCTGTCCTCAGAACCCTAGCCCCCCCTGGAATCTGGGGTGTCCTGGACCTTATGTTCATGGTTCAGTTCTTTGGGCACGGTAAGTGAAGAAGGAGGTTGAGGAAGTTCCTTAAGGTGATCTCTCTAGTCTTGTAGTCAGCCATGGCCTGGATCTTGGATGCTAAAAGCGAGCAAGCAAGCCTTACTCCGAAGAAGCCTCCCTTCCAGTAGGTGATCCACAGCATCCTTGTTCTCCTGACGAGGAGGACACGTCTCTGCTTGCTGGTCGAGGCATAACTTGGCCAGAGCTCCTCTGGCCAGGGACAAATCATTAAGAATAACCAGTAGTGGCTAACGTGATGGCAAGTATCATGGAGTCCAAACAACGTTGGTGACAGGTATCACTCCAGTCTGTATTCTGGTTGTGCTTCGGTAGCCATGGTAAACCAACTCAAGCTGATCGGCTTCATGAATGTCTGGTTGCCTTAAAGAGTGATGGCTCCTTGTGGTCACCCATGCTTAGGTGTAAAGGAACTGTCTGGGCTTTTAAGATGTCCTTGAGTATTTCCATATACTGATGAGACCGGAGTGATCTTAGGTAAATCCTGCGTAGGAATTTGAAGCTTCGTCTATGAAGTTCCCACCTGCTCTTGAATCTAAGAAAACCTCAAAGATTTTTTTCCCTTGATCTAAATCCAGCACTGCTGGGACTAGGAATTGGGTACAAGGAAGCCTGGAGAACAGACATAGCGCCACGCCCCCGGCCAAAACTAGGCCCAAAGGTCCACAACTGTTAGGTCATTTAAGTGCATAATGCCCTTCAACTGCGCCAGCTGTGTTGTGTGCTGTGTTCTGCCCTCTCACTGGGTGATTGTCATGCACTTTAAACCAGATTAGAACATCACTATGAGGGTATAGAACTCTTGAAACAAAATCTTCTTTAATGCATTAATCAAACAAGGAGAAGAGTTTTGCCTTGCAAACTGAGAGTCTATTCTCCACCAACTCTCTCTCCATGCAAGAGAGAAGCAGGAAGCAATTCAACAACACACTGAGTAGTGATGCTGCTTGTTACTTTTACACTGGTAAAATATTGATAGTGACCTGGACAATAAGTATGTTCTCAATGAAATGAATTGACTATACGCCGTATTTGGTCTTGAGGAAGCCAACCAGATGATCAATGTGGAATAATGTATCCCATGAATGGGATGCAAACATACCAGGCTATAATCTATTTAGGAAGGATAGAGAGGGTCGTAAAGGTGGCGGAGTAGCTCTGTATGTGAGGAATGATATCACTGCGACTGAAATGACAGGGACCTGGGGAAAGGAAGAAGCAATATGGATCACCTTAAAAAGAGATGATAGAACCTCTGTCCACGTGGGTGTTGTCTATAGACCTCCGACACAGTTGGAGGAATTAGATAAAGACCTGATCGCAGATATTCAAAAGTTGGGAAGCAAGAGAGAGGTGCTGTTGCTGGGAGATTTCAATCTGCCGGATGTAGATTGGAAGGTTCCCTCTGTGGAATCGGAAAGAAGTAGAGGGATCGTGGATGCTTTCCAAAGTGTTTTGCTCAGACAAATGGTGATGGAACCCACGAGGGAGGGAGCGATACTGGATCTGGTGCTCACAAATGGGGATAGCGTGTCAAATATCCGAGTGGGTGCCTACCTGGGCAGCAGTGACCATCAAACGGTTTGGTTTGATATGACAGCTAAAGTGGAGAGCGGCCACTCAAAACTCAAAGTCCTGGATTTCAAGCGTGCTGACTTTAGTAAAATGGGGGAATACCTGAGGAAGGAGATGATGGGCTGGGAGGAAATACGAGAAGTGGAAGGACAGTGGTCCAGGCTGAAAGAAGCTATAAATAGGGCCACAAACCTTTATGTAAGGAAAGTAAATAAAAGCAAGAGAAAAAGGAAACCGATATGGTTCTCCAAGCAAGTGGTTGAGAAAATAAAGGCTAAAGAGTTGGCGTTCCAGAAATACAGAAAAACTCAAGAAAAGGAACACATGGAGGATTACCGGATGAAAATGAAAGAAGCCAAGAGAGAGATACGACTGGCAAAAGCGCAAGCGGAAGAACAAATGGCTAAAAATGTAAGGAGGGGTGACAAAAATTTCTTCAGATATATTAGTGAAAGGAGAATGACTAAAAAGGGAATTGTGATACTAAAAGATACTGCGAACCGCTGTGTGGAAAATGATGAAGAAAAAGCAAATTTGCTAAATAGATACTTTTGTTCTGTTTTCACAGAGGAAAATCCTGGAGAAGGACCGCGATGGACTGGAAATAATACAATTGAGAATGAAGTGGATACAGCACCGTTCACGGAAGAAAGTGTGTATCAACAACTTGAAAAGCTAAAGGTGGACAAAGCCATGGGACCGGACTGGATCCACCCCAGGATATTGAGGGAGCTCAGAGAGGTTTTGGCGGGTCCTCTTAAAGATTTGTTTAATATATCCTTGCAGACGGGAAAGGTTCCGAGGGATTGGAGAACGGCGGACGTGGTCCCTCTTCACAAAAGTGGTGATAGGGAAGAAGCTGGAAACTACAGGCCGGTAAGCCTCACTTCAGTTATTGGAAAAGTAATGGAAGCGATGCTGAAGGAAAGGATAGTGAATTTTCTGGAAGCCAATAAGTTGCAAGATCCGAGACAACATGGTTTTACCAAAGGGAAATCGTGCCAAACGAATCTCATTGAGTTCTTTGATTGGGTGACAGGAGAATTGAATCAGGGACGAGCTATGGACGTAATCTACTTAGATTTCAGCAAAGCTTTTGACACGGTTCCCCACAGGAGGCTCTTAAATAAACTGGAGGGGCTGAAGATAGGACCTGAAGTGGTGAACTGGATTAGGAACTGGTTGACGGACAGACGCCAGAGGGTGGTGGTGAATGGAATTCGCTCGGAGGAAGGAAAGGTGAGTAGTGGAGTGCCTCAGGGATCGGTGCTGGGGCCGATTCTGTTCAATATATTTGTGAGTGACATTGCCGAAGGGTTAGAAGGTAAAGTTTGCCTATTTGCGGATGATACTAAGATCTGTAACAGAGTGGACACCACGGAGGGAGTGGAAAACATGAAAAAGGATCTGAGGAAGCTAGAAGAATGGTCTAAGGTTTGGCAATTAAAATTCAATGCGAAGAAATGCAAAGTGATGCACTTAGGGAATAGAAATCCACGGGAGACGTATGTGTTAGGCGGGGAGAGTCTGATAGGTACGGGTGGAGAAAGAGATCTTGGGGTGATAGTATCTGAGGATTTGAAGGCGACGAAACAGTGTGACAAGGCAGTGGCCGTAGCTAGAAGGTTGTTAGGCTGTATAGAGAGAGGTGTGACCAGCAGAAGAAAGGGGGTGTTGGTGCCCCTGTATAAGTCGTTGGTGATGCCCCACCTGGAGTATTGTGTTCAGTTTTGGAGGCCGTATCTTGTTAAGGATGTAAAAAGAATTGAAGCGGTGCAAAGAAAAGCTACGAGAATGGTATGGGATTTGCGTTACAAGACGTATGAGGAGAGACTTGCTGAACTAAACATGCATACTCTGGAGGAAAGGAGAAACAGGGGTGATATGATACAGACGTTCAAATATTTGAAAGGTATTAATCCGCAAACGAACCTTTTCCGGAGATGGGAAGGTGGTAGAACGAGAGGACATGAAATGAGATTGAAGGGGGGCAGACTCAAGAAAAATGTCAGGAAGTATTTTTTCACGGAGTGAGTAGTGGATGCTTGGAATGCCCTCCCGCGGGAGGTGGTGGAAATGAAAACGGTAACGGAATTCAAACATGCGTGGGATAAGCATAAAGGAATCCTGTGCCGAAGGAATGGATCCTCAGGAGCTTAGTCAAGATCGGGAGGCGGGGCTGGTGGTTGGGAGGCAGGGATAGTGCTGGACAGACTTGTACGGTCTGTGCCAGAGCCGGTGGTGGGCAGCGGGACTTGTGGTTGGGAGGTGGGGATAGTGCTGGACAGACTTGTACGGTCTGTGCCAGAGCCGGTGGTTGGGAGGAGGGGCAGGTGGTGGGTGGCAGGGATAGTGCTGGGCAGACTTATACGGTCTGTGCCCTGAAGAGCACAGGTACAAATCAAAGTAGGGTATACACAAAAAGCAGCAAATATGAGTTATCTTGTTGGGCAGACTGGATGGACCGTGCAGGTCTTTTTCTGCCGTCATTTACTATGTTACTATGAGTAATATCTGGGGATAATCAGGTTAATACCATGTTTTCTTTTTTCTGTTTACTGTTTAATTGATCTCCTTGTCTTATTTCACTCTCCCTATTTTTCTTCACTTTGTGGTCTAAGAAGGAGAAAGATTGTATATAATCCATATATCTAGTTGGGATTGTTTTCTTCTTATATTGTATTAATGTGCAATCATCTCTGTATTACTGTTTGCAAGTGACCCTTGTAAAATGAAAAATTATAAATGATTAAAAAAATATATATATATTGATAGCGTCACAGTAGCTGAAAGGGGGTCTTACAGCAAAATACAGCATAGGCAGTTTCAGTTCATAGAGGAGATATTCTACAGACTAACCCTATAGACCCAATAGAGAAAGGGTGGGCAACTTGCCCAGCATACATAGAGAACATGACAAGCCAGTAGAAAGAGTCCCATAAAGGGAGTTGGACATGTTCTCTGAAAGAGCCTATCAAGGGAACTAAAGGATTACAGGGGCTTGTAGTTCAAGGGTATGACCCAATTCCCAGCCTCCATATAAATGATTCAGACACTCCCCGCCTGGCATTTGTAGATACCACTGTTTAATTTATCGAACTATCAACATAGTGAAATGCTAAACTGCTCAAAACACAGCAGCCAGGCTCCTGTTCGGAAAATAAGATTCGAAAGCGCCAAACCTTTATGAGAAAAACTGCACTGGCTCCCAAAGAACGTATTGCGTTCAAAATATGCACTCTGGTTCACAAGATCATCTACGGCAATGCCCCGGGATACAAGATAGACCTTATAGACCTACCAACCAGAAACGCAACAAAATCAACTCGAGCATATCTAAATCTCCACTACCCAAGCTGCAGAGAACTTAAATATAAGTCAACCTATGCATCCAGCTTCTCTTATATAAGCACACAACGATGGAACGCGCTTCTGACCGCTATGAAAACAACATATGACCACCTAATCTTCCGGAAACTCCTTAAGACTTGTTCAAAAAGGCATACTCTTAATGACTCAACCTAAATGCCTAACCCCGCAATATATCAATACATCAATATAAATGTTCATGTTGGACATGACCTAACCTACTCTTCCCCTGACACCCAATATGTCTATCAATTCTGATCATTACCTGTCTTAACCTCACTTTGTATCTGTTCTTGCTGGTATTGGCGACTGCCACTACTGCACTATGTAAGCCACATTGGGCCTACAAATAGGTGGGAAAATGTGGGATACAAATACAACAAATAAATTATATGCATGCAGTGTCCATTAATAAAGCTGGATATTGAAGGATGTCGACTCCTTGCTCGTTTCAAGTTCTATGTTATTCAAGTGACAACTGAAATGAGAGATATACAAGAGAGGAAAAGTCTCTAGAGTGGACAGGAACCACGGAGGTCATGTCTGTTCATGGTGTATGCGGATCACTTGCTCAGTTATGGCACTGCTAAAGAAGTTTGCTGTCTTCCATGGGAGTTGGGTGTCAAAGTTCCCATGTGGTGTCAAGTTGTCACTGATAAGCAGTTCTGTATCTCTAATGACAGTGTGGTGATAGGTGTCAGATCTTTCATCAGCTGGTTGATAAACTGAAGACACAATGTTGGTTGCAAGAACGGTCATCTCTGGATGGTTATCTGTGTCAGAGTCAGGATCTAGAAGCGCAGAGGAATTCTTCATAATTGGAGACGTGTAGTCAGTTCTAGAAGAAAATCTGGTCAAGCACTAGTCAGAAGAATATTGCCAGTTTCTAAAAGAGGAAAAATACAGAAGTTAGCTTAGCACAGAGAGAAAGACTGCATGCTACAGATCTCACACGCCAAGCCACGGTGACTGGCGCAAGTAAAGGCACAGAACCTCCCACAGATCCTGCAGGGGAGAATGAATCCCAATATTCTGGCACCTTTTTGTGTAGCTCTAGAACCTCTATGGCAGATGATGATTAATATATGCAAGTGCAAAGTGATGCATGTGGGAAAGAGGAACCTGAACTATTGCTACGTGATACAAGGTTCCGCATTAGGAGTCACCTCCCAGGAAAAGGATCTAGGAGTCATCGTTGATACTTTGAAACCCTCTGCTCAGTTTGCTGTGGTGGCGGTGGCAAAGAAAGCAAATAGAATGTTAGGTATTATTAGAAAAGGAATGGAAAATAAAAACGAGGATGTTATAATGCCTTTGTATTACTCTGTGGTGCGACCGCACCTTGAATATTGTGTGCAAGTCTGGTCACCGCATCTCAAAAAAGATATAGTGGAATAGAAAAGGTACAGAGAAGGGCGACGAAAATGATGACGGGAATGGGACAAGTTCCCTATGAGAAAAGGCTGAAATGGCTAGAGCTCATCAGCTTGGAGAAAAGACGGGTGAGGGGATATATGATAGAGGTCTATAAAATAATGAGTGGAGTTGAACGGGTAGATGTGAATCACTTGTTTCCAAAAATACTAGGACTAGGGGGGCACGCAATGAAGCTACAAAGTAGTAAATTTAAAACTAATCTGAGAAATTATTTTTTTCACTCAATGTGTAATTAAACTCTGGCAGTTGTTGCTAGAGAATGTGGTAAAAGCAGTTAGCTTGGAAGGGTTTAAGAAAAGTTTGAACAGCTTCCAAAAAGAAAAGTCCATAAGCCATTATTAAAATGGACTTGGGAAAATCCACTGCTTATTTCTAGAATAAGCAGAATAAAATGTACTGTTTTGGAATCTTTCCATGTGCCTGTGACCTGGATTGACTGCTGTTGGAAACAGGATACTGGGCTTGATGGGCTTGCCCAGAGTCACAAGGAGTTGCCTGTGCCTGAAGTGGGAATCGAACTCAGTTCCTCAGTTCCCCAGGACCAAAGTCCACCACCCTAACCACTAGGCCACTCCTCCACAAGCAGTTTAAATCAAAGTATAGAACATCACTATGAGAAGACTCAGAAATCTTGAACCAAAGTGTTCTTTAATGCAGTAGTCAAACAAGGAAAAATAACTTAGTTTAGATGTGCTGGACAAGAGTTTTTGCCTTCCAAACTGAGGGTCTATTCTCCACCAGCTCTCACTCCATGCAAGAAAGAAGCTGGAACTAATTCAGCAACACGCTGAGTAATGATACTGTTTATACTTTTACACTGGTAAAATCTTGATAGTCACAGTATTTTGAATGGGGTCATACAGCAAAATACATCATATGCAGTTTCAGTTCACAGAGGAGATTTGTTGCAGACTAACTCTACTGTCCCAATGAACTTGCCCAGCATGCACAGAGTAAAAGGAAAGCCAATAGAAACAGTCCCATAAGACACAGGGAACTGGACATTTGCTCTGAAAAAGCCTATCACAGGGAACTGCAGTATTACAGGGGTTTGTAGTCCAAGTACATGGCCCAATTCTCTTCCTCCATGCAAATGGGAGCAGAACACCTTTAATGCTTCTGCTATGCCAGCTGTGTGCCACGGCAATTCTACGGTGGATACAGCATTCACTCACTTGCTGGAGGTGGTAAGGTTGAAGTTGGAGGAGGCCTTTCTGATAGATGCTTTATGACCTTGTTTGTATTTGTTCTTGCTCAGTGGCAAGCTGTGGTGGTGTGTAGATGGCTTCAGCTATGGCATTGGTTGACATATGCAGCCTCCAACTTCCGCTTGAGTAAGTTGGCCTTTCAAGGTCGCTTGTTCAGTGAGGATTGGAAAAGATTCTGAGGAGGCATGCTCACAGCACCTTCCTGAGGACAGAACCAAGGGCCTTTTCTAGATTTATATTGGCAGAATAGGAAAGCCTCCTCTGCCTTGGAGTCATGTCAGAGGATGTTTCTCTTTTCAGGGCCCTAGAAGACAAGGATCGGATCCTCCTCAGCAGCACTTCAAAGGATTCCCAATGATGATTTCCAGGAAGAGTCAGGTGTATGTGTATTGGAGGGAGGAGGGTGGGGGCAGTCATCTCATTCTGTTTTACCAGGAGTGCATCCGTATCACGTCAGACCAGCGGATTCTGGAGGTATTCCTTCTGGGCTGTGCCTTGGAATTTGCAGAGCCGGTTTCCAACACCTCTTTGGTTTTCTTCCTGTAATTCTCTTCAAGGCATGAGTGGTTGTCTCCACTTTATGATTGTTTCAGTTAGGAGTGTTGAAGCCTGATTCAAGTCAAGATGGGTAGAGGCTGCTATTACATTTATTTTCTGGTGATCAAGAAGAGGTGCTCCTTTCAACCTCTTCTGGATTTGAAAAGAGGCACTGTCTTGCTTTAGATTTTCCACTTTTTGCATGGAAATCTTACTAATGGTGCTTGCAGCAGTCAGACCAGGGGAGTTCTGACACATCTAGTTCTCTGAAGCCTGCTTTTACATTGTCAACAGAGCCAAGCACAAATGGTTTCTCTGATTTTTGTGTTCTAGGTCTGCTCTTCCAGATTTGACCATTCTCATTTGGTGTGGTAGCCTGCCTGTGCAAGCATGGTGTTCGTGCCCATCTTTACTTAGATGATTAGTTGATCCAAGCCAGTTCTTTGTTGGAGTTTTGGCTGGCGACCTCTCAGGTGGTCTGGCTGCTCAAGCACCTGGTCTGGGTATTAAACTGTAAGAGTCAGATAGTAACCTCTGAGATGTTAGAGTACCTCAGAGTTCTTTTCGACACCCAAGTGTGCGTAGGCTATTGCTAACTCAGGATCATATGCTGAAGATCTGGGTGCTGAGTGTAAGGAAAGTCTTCCTGTGCTCTGTAGGTACCCCGGGTTTGGGTTTATCTGCAGCCCCTGGGCTCCATTGCAGTGATGCTAAAAGTAGTGCCCTGGATGAGAGTGGGTGCATTTGTCAGCTGGTCTCCAAAGTCCTAGCAATTCAAGGTTTGGATCCTGGCCAGCAGGAACTTCAAGCCACATCTGGCATGGTGAGACTCTCCAGACCATCTTTTCATGAGGGTTCCCACGGACCACCACCTCCCTCCCCCAGACTGGTTGGCACTTAACTTGGATGCAGTCTGGTGGGCTGGTGCACCCATATTTTTGGTAACATGATACATGATATGGGACACTGGCCTCTGCAGGAGACCTCATGGAATATCAATCATCTGGAAGTCAGGTCTCTTTGCCACTTTAGCGCTAATTTCCAGCCACTCTTCAAGGAAAGGTGTTTAGGGTGCCATCAGACAATTTGATAAGTGGTATACCTCAGCAGGCAAGGTAAGACCAGGAGTGCAGCGGTGATTCTGAAGATAGCATTCCACTTAGGACAAATCCAACCTATCTGGCAGTGCTATCACCTGCTCACATAATGGGCATAGACAGTGTTTGAGTGGACTTTCTCAGTAGGCACTCCCTAGATCTGGGGGTGTGGGAGTTGAATAGTTCGTTTTTCATATCCTAAAATAAGAACATAAGTGTTGCCATGCTGGGACAGACTGAAGGTCCATCAAGCCCAGCATCCTGTTTCCAATTGTGGTCAATCCAGGTTACAAGTACCAGGCAAGATCCCAAAACAGTACAATACAAACTGGATTTTCCGCAAGTCCATCTTAATAATTTCTTATGGACTTTTCTTTTAACAGAGTTTAATTACACGTTGAGTGAAGAAATATTTTCTCTGATTCATTTTAAATTTACTACTTTTGTAGCTTCATTGCTTGCCCCCTAGTCTTAGTATTTTTGGAAAAAGTAAACAAGTGATTCATGTCTACCCGTTCCACTCAACTCATTATTTTATAGACCTCTATCATATCTCCCCTTACCCGTCTTTTCTCTAGGTTGAAGAGCCCTAGCCGCTTTTAGCCTTTCCTCATAGGGAAGTTGTCCCATCCCCATTATCATTTTCGTCGCCCTTTGCTGTACCTCGTCTAATTCCACTACATCTTTTTTGAGGTGCGATGACCAGAATTACACACATTCGAGGTGTGGTCACACCATGGAACGATACAAAGGCATTATAGTGTCCTCATTTTTGTTTTCCATTCTTTTTCTAATAATACCTAACATTTTATTTGCTTTCTTGGCCGCTGTTGCACACTGAGCAGAGGGTTTCAACGTATCATCAACAGTGATACCTACTAGGTCTCTTTCCTGATTAGTGACTCCTAATGTGGAACCTTGTTTCACATAACTATAGTTCGGGTTCCTCTTTCCCACATGCATCACTTTGCACTTGCTCACATTAAACGTCATCTGCGATTTGAATGCCCAGTCTCCCAGTCTAGTAAGGTCCTCGTGCGGTTTTTCACAATCCTCTTGCGATTTAACAACTTTGAATAACTGTGTTATCAAAAAATGTAATTACCTTACTAGTTACTCCTATCTCTAGATCATTTATAAATATGTTAAAAAGTAGAGGTCCCAGCACAGACCCCTGGGGAACCCCACTATCTACCCGTTGCTCTGTTTTCTATTTTTTAACCAGTTTTTAATCCACAGTAGAACACTACCTCCTTTTTCCTCGGGAGTCTTTCATGAGGTATTTTGTCAGATTCCTTTTGAAAATCCAGATACACAATATTGACCAGCTTGCCTTTATCCTCATGTTTGTTCACCCCTTCAAAGAAATGTAGATTGGTGAGGCAAGATTTCCCTTCACTAAATCCATGTTGGCTTTGTCTCGTTAATCCACGCTTATGAACATGCTCTGTAATTTTGTTCTTTATATTAGTCTTTACCATTTTGCCCGGCACTGACATCGGGCTTACTGGTGTATAATTTCCCAGATCACCTCTGGAACCTTTTTTTTAAAAATCAGCATTACATTGGCCACCTCCAGTCTTCTGGTACCATGCTTGATTTTAATGATAAATTACATATTACTAACAATAGTTTTGCAAGTTCAGTTTTTAATTCTATCAGTACTCTGGGATGAATACCATCCGGTCCAGGCAGTTTGCTGCTCTTCAGTTTGTCAGATTGCCCCATTACATGTTCCAGGTTTATAGAGATTTGATTCAGTTTCTCTGACTCGTCAGCTTCAAATACCATTTCTGGCACTGGTATCTCTCCCAAATCTTCCTCGGTGAAGACCGAAGCAAACAATTTATTTAATCTCTCCACTATGGCTTTGTCTTCTCTGAGTGCCCCTTTTACCCCTCGGTCATCTAGAGGTGCAACTAATTCTTTTGCCAGCTTCTTTCTTCTAATATACCTAAAAAAAATTTTTTACTATGTCTTTTTCTCCAACAGTCTTTTTTTCAAAATCTCTTTGCCGTCCTATTCAGCGCTTTGCATTTGACTTGCCATTCCTTGTGCTGTTTCTTATCATTTTCAGTCACTTCTTCCATTTTCTGAAGGATTTTCTTTTAGCTGTAATAGCTTCCTTCACCTGACTTTAACCATGCCAGCTGTCATTTGGCTTTCTTGCCTCCTTTTTTAATATATAGAATATAACTTGCCTGGGCTTCCATGGTGGTATTTTTGAACAGCATCCACGCCTGATGTTAATTTTTGACCTTTGCAGCTGCTCCTCTTAAATCCTCCCCCCCCCCCACCCCCCATTGTTCTCATTGTATCATAGCCTCCTTTTTGCAAGTTAAGTTCTAACTTGGATTTCCTGTGTGTACTTACTCCAGAGCTGATATCAAATCTGGGCTTATTATGATCACTGTTATCAAGCGGCCTTAGCACCATTACCTCCTGCACCAGATCATGCGCTTCACTAAGGACTAGGTCTAGAATATTTCCTCCTTTTTGGCTCCGGGTACAACATTGCCTTATATTGTATCACTTTGCTGAGCCAGACTAGGTGAAGGGTGCTGTATACACCGGCTGATTTGTTTTGCCCGTGGCGTAGCCATTTTTACTATCGAAACATGGCCGTGTCTGGCACAGATAATTGTTAACCTGGGAGCATTTTACTGTTTTAAAGACTGCCTTTTTCTATGATCTGAGTTTGGTGTACAGATCAGTTCTCTCTGAGGCTTACAGATCTGCCATATATATCCTTGCGTTTTTGTAATGTGGTTTTGACTAGGGCCTAGCCCTTTAATTCTCTAAAGGTTCAGGTGGTGGCTCTCTTGTTGTAGAGGTAGGATTAATGTGTGTGTGTTTACTAAAAGACTTGATATCCCACCATTTCTGAGCACAGGTTATGGTATCTCACAATGAAATAAAAATTACATGAAATAGGAAAAGAACTCCATTGGGTACAGGAAAGGGAAAAAACAATCACACAAACAAAGATAGGACTACAACCAAACATTCAGTACCCCGGTTGTCACCACCATAGACAGACCAGCAGCTCGAGGTCCGGAAATGCCAAAAGTGTGTTTTTAAGAGGACCTTAAATTTGGGAAAGGACAAATTCAGACCTAAAGTGTGGTGGCAAATAATGTCTGATGGTCTCACTCTGACTGCCTCATGTGTGCCTTTTTTTTGTAGGCAGTTAATCAAATTTGGCCCCTGTTTTGAGGGGTTGTGCTCCCTGAAGATCTCATTTTGGTCCTAAGGACTCTTTTGCCAAACTGGTCTGAGTCTTTAAAGCATTCTTCATTAAAGGATTTGTCATTGAAATGGTCTTTTTAGTATCCACCTGTTTAGCTAGGAGAGTATCCAAATTGCAGACTTCCTTGCAGAGATCTTTACATGTCCTTTTTGGCTGACTCTATTTCCATTAGAACGATACCATCCTTTCTTCTGAAGGTGGCTTTCCCCCTTTCATCTAAATCATGTGATCACATTTCCAGCTTTCTCAGATTCAGACAAGTCGGGTTCCTAAACCTTGCGTAAGCTGGATGTGTTCAGAGCCTTCTTGCATTACTTAAATCTTTTCGTAATTTTTATAGGCTATTTCATTGTTTCATGGGCCACACGAAGATGAAGCGGCCTCAAACTCTATCATCATTCATTAGAGATCAGGCAACTTCCCTAGGCAGAAGTTTGAGCAATCAGCACTGAGGATCTCTGCAGAGCAGCCTCTTGGTCCTCGCTGCATTCTTTTGTGAAACATTACAAGCTTGATGTTCAGACCAGAGGAGATGCTGCAGGTTGCCATGTCTTCCCCCTACCCAGTGGGATAAAGGCTCATGGATTTGATATAGTGCCTTTCTGTGCTACAACAAAGTAGTTTACATTTATCATATGCAGGCACTTTCTCTGTCCCTCCTAGTGGGCTCACAGTCTTAAGTTTTTGTACCTGGGACGATGGAGGGTTAAGTGACTTGTCCAGAGTCGCAAGAAGCTGCAGTGGGAATCAAACCCAGTTCCCCAGGTTCTCAGCTCACTGAACTAACCATTTAGCCTACTCCTCCAGTTGATAAAGCTTCGGTACATCCCATCAGTCTAGATCAGGGGCGTAGCCAGACCTCGAGGTGGGAGAAGGCCAGAGCCCATGGTGGGGGGACACATTTTGGTACATCGCCCCACCTCTGCTGCCTTGCTGCCCTGCCCGTTCCCCACCCACTGCGCCACCACTGTACATCTTGGCTGGTGGGGGTCCCCAACCCCCGCCAGCTGAAGCACCGCTGCCGGAAAATACCTTAGTTGGTGGGGGTCCCTGCCAGCTGAAGCCTTCATCCAGTGCTGGTCTCTGGCGCCCTGCTGTCCCTTCCCCTTACATCCGGCACACTCCTTTTAGTGAAACTGAGCATGCAATTTCAGTAAAAGGAGCATACTGTACGTGAGGGGAAAAGAGAGCAGGGCAGGCAATGCGGTGGTGCCAGAGACGAGTGCTGGACGAAGGCTTCAGCTGGCTGGGGTTGGGGACCCCCATCAGCCAAATCAGAGGCCCAGAGAAAATGGGGGGGGGGGGGAGGGGGCACAGGCCCCCATGGCCCCACATAGCTACATCACTGGTCTGGACTGGTCTAGCAGGATGCTAAGGAAGGAGAAATTTACCCTTGTTAATTTCCTTTCCTTGTGTCCTGCTAGACCAGCCCCAGGACCCACCTGGGAAGACAGAGGAGTCCTCAGCTTTGGGCTGTCCTTTCCTGTTAATAGTTTTCTTTAATGTTCTGTGGTCTACAGTTGATAATGGGTTCCGTGTTTATATAGGTTCCTTTAGTTAATTCTTAGTTTTAGCATTAGCATACTGGGACTATTCCTGGCTGTGCCACCTGTTACACTGATGGTTTCATTGGCATCTTCTTATTTCTGCCTCCATCTGATAGGGTAACATAAACCATCAGTCTGGTCTTGAAGGACCCAAGGAAAGGAAACTACTGAATCAGGGAAGGGTAAATATCTCCTTATGAGATTTAAACTCAAGTCTTCATGAAAGTAGTTATAGTGACTTGGTGCTTCCCTGGCGTTCCCCATATCATCTGTAACAGTATTCCCAAACCTATCCTGGGGGGCCCCTACCAGGTTGTCTACCATAAATAGCATGAAGAGGTTCTCTCATACATAGGAGCGGTAAATGCATTGTGAATATCCTGAAAACATGACTGGCTGTGTCTCCTCCAGGATAGGTTTGAGAACCACTGACCTATAAAATTTATTGTTCAAGGAATTAAATATAATTTAGAGTAGGCCATGTTGTGAGTTTGTAAAGTATTTACGTGTGACCCTATTTGTTAAGGATTTTTCTTTTGGATTAAAAGTGCTATGGTAAATCTAAGACCTTTTGTAGTGTATTTCTTACTTTATTTTTTTTCCTTTTAGGTGCAACAGCAGGTGCTCAAGTAAGTGAAAAATGCAGCTTATTTCCAGTAGAATTAGAATAAAACAGTGAAGATAAACTCAGGTTTTGTACATCTGGAGGTACCTTCTTTAATTATAAATGGAATATTTTGTAATAGTAAAAATGATATGAGAATAGATTTTTGGTCCTCTAAATTAGTGCCATCAAATGAGTACCATATCATATGCTAGTCAAGGAATATTAAATATTACCTAGCTCTGATTGAAATAATACATATTGTGTTGTGGGTTTGTCCAGGTTCTGTGTATGCTTGGATTTTCTTTTCTTTTCTTTTTTGTTTTTCCTGGAGACAGTGAGGCAAGTTTAGGGGGCTATTTAATAGCTGTATGCTAACAGTTAACATGCGTTATTTTACCACTGGGCTCATTTTATACAGTTAGCACATGCTGTTACAAAATGACCTCTTAGTTTAGAAAGATAATGTTATCTTATAAAGTTTACACTGTGATCCATTGTTTTTATCATGACAAAAATGATTATCTTGACCTCCAGTATGCATAAATATTTCAAACTGTTGTAAGATTGTAAATTTTGTACCTCATGACTCTATTTTCTGTTTTGTAAGTTGGTATTGTTCAATTAAGTTCAGTGTGAAGCTGTGTGAAATGATATAGGAAAATCTGAAATCTCTTGTTTTTTATTGTTAATAACATGCAATATTCTTAGCATACACTATTCTTACATAGCAAGCACTATGTAAAATAGCACATGCTAAAGTAAGAGTATCCAGATTGAAATACTTCTTTAAAAAAAAAAAAAAAAAGGAAACGCCCCTCCTTTACACCATTGAAGTTTTGTAGATTAAATAGAACTAAAACTTTTTTTTCAGACTGCACAGCATTTTTATACTTAAGATTTTGTATAATTATATGCAATGTAGCAATTATATAGTCCCTTGTCATTTTTGAAAGGAAGTAGAGCAAAACATATAACTCTAGTGGTATATGTTCGTTTCACAACATCTGATATGCTGAGACCTTTAGTTAATTACGGTTTTAAAACAATGAACAAGTTGTAAATAGTCCTGATAGATTTTCTGCACTGTCTGACTACTCTGCCCTCTAAAACACAGCATTACGTCCTGGCATTATAGCCCTTCCCTGTTTTACTACTTTTCTGCTTAGGATTCCATTAAGCTTTTGATGGTGGTGTTTTTTTTTTTTTTTTTTCTTTCAATAAGGATTCTGTTTGAGGATAAAATAGTGGAACACTGCTTAAAAAAGGAGTATTTGTTTTTCTCACTCCAACATCTATTATGATTGCTTTTTCTTTTCTTTTTTTTAATTAGGCCCCACATCCAGCAGTTTCAAGCCAGCAATCAAGTACAGGCAACAGTTCTACAAATGAAGAGCATCATAAGCAAGTAAATATTTTTAATGTATTCCTGATTTCATTTTTTAAAATAAAGTTACTGCTCTCTTGCACTTGGTAGAAATATTTACATTCCCTATAATTTTTTTTTCTCTGCAGAAATCTGTATGGACTGAGCATAAGTCACCTGATGGCAGGACATATTTTTATAACATAGAAACAAAGCAGTCTACATGGGAAAAGCCTGATGAGCTTAAAACGCCTACTGAGGTACAGGGGTTATCTGTTACAGAGCTACTGACTGACACATTTAATCTTAAAAAAAAAAAAAATCATACTGGAGCATCAGCGTGTATAAGTTTAATTGTAATATCACACATACTCAATTTAAGCTATGATGGACAAGAATGCGCTCTTTGATTGTTTTCCACACAGTTTGTTTAACAACACTGATGATTTTACCCCCATTGTTTTGAGGTTTTTCTAAGAGGAACATTGGTCAAAGGAGAAGACTGTGTATTTAATTTAAAATTATACATGTTTTTGATAGAATAAAATTAGCCATAAAGAGAGAGAGCAGATCTCTTTACAGATAACTTTTCTATTCTCAATAAAGCCAGGACTGTGGAGTCTTGAGTCAGAAGCAATTTTGGGTAGAGTCAGAATTGGTAAAAATGTACGTACTCTGACTCCAGCTTCTAAATAAAAACTTACAACATTATAATATATGGTAAATTTATCATTTTATATTTATATTTCTCCGAGGACAAGAAGGCTGCTTGTTCTCACAAGTGGGTTGATGTACGCGTCAGCCTAGGAAACGGCAAATTTTCCACAGTAAAATTAAAGTTTTGCCAGAGTCTTCTGGCGCGGATGTTGAGAGCTTAGAATTCGCCTCCTTGGGTCTTTCAGAGGGTGTCTCCTGAATCTTGCTTGCTTCCAGGAAAGATTCCATGAAGAGGTGTTACTCTTTCAAATGGAAGTTTGCCTCTGGTGTGACAGCAAGGCCCTAGATCCTCTTTCTTGTCCTACATAGACCCTGCTTGAATACCTTCTACACTTATCAGAGTCTGGTTTCAAGACCAACTCCATAAGAGTTCACCTTAGTGCGATTAGTGCTTATCGCCGTGTAGAGGGTAAGCCTATCTCTGGACAGCCTTTAGTAGTTGCTTCATGAGAGGTTTGCTTTTGTCATAGTCCCTGGTCAAACCTCCACCAGCGTCATGGGATCTCAAAGTCGTTCTCACCCAGCTGATGAAAGCTCCTTTTGAACCACTGAATTCTCCGAGGACAAGCAGGCTGCTTGTTCTCACTGATGGGGTGACGTCCACAGCAGCCCCTCCAATCGGAACACTTTCTAGCAAAGTCCTTTGCTAGTCCTCGCGCGCCGATGCGCACCGCGCATGCGCGGCCGTCTTCCCGCCCGAACCGGCTCGTGCCGGCCAGTCTTCTTTTGTCCGCGCTCGGTACGGTCGTGTTTCGCTGTTCGCGCCCCAAAGTTGACCTCGCGCATCTTTTATCGACTTCGTTCTAAAAAAAAAAAAAAAGGTGTCGGAAGGAGACCTTTATGGTTTTCTCCCTTCCCGTACATCTAGTTTTGCCCCGGTAAGTTTTCTTTCGTCGTCGGGGTAGGCCCTATTTAGGCCTCGGTCGAAGTTTTTCTTCCCCCTATTTTTGCGGTGCCAATTTCGCCATTTCGAGTTTTGATCTCGCCAGCACGATTTTTCCGCCCATGACATCGAAGTCTTCCAGCGGCTTCAAGAAGTGCACTCAGTGCGCCCGGGTAATCTCGCTCACTGACAGGCACGCGTCGTGTCTGGGGGCTGGGCACCGCCCTCAGGCCTGTAGTCTGTGTTCTCTTTTGCAAAAGCGGACTCAGGTAGCGAGGTTAGCCCAGTGGAACGTTTGTTCTCGGGCTCTTCGTCGGCATCGGCACCAGGAGTATCGACTGCTTCGACGTCGTCGGCGCCCGGACCTTCATCCTCGCCCCCGAGTGCATCGAGGCATCGGCCCTCTGCATCGGGGCGACATCGGAGGGCTGCGTCGGCGTCGGTGGTATCGAGACCTCCTCGTCTGCTGATGTCGTCGGACGGTGGTGCTTCGTCTGGAGTGCAGGTGAGGGCTGTCCATTCCCCTGCTGGTGGCGGTGAGCCTTCGGGTGGGTCTCCCCCTACCCTGAGGGCTCCTGCGGTACAGCCCCCCCGAGACCGACCTTCTTCGGCCTCGGCCCCGAGGAAGAGACGGCTGGATTCTACGTCCTCCTCGTCGGTGGACGTGCTTCGTTTCAAAAAATCGAAGAAGCATCGTCACCGGTCCCCTTCCCGTGTCGGCACCGAGAGCTCTGGGTCGCCGAGGGAGTCGGCACCCAGTAAGCATCGGCACCGAGAGGACCGCTCGCCCTCTGTTCAAGAGGTGTCGATGCGCTCCCCTTTGGACAGCCCGGAACAGCCTCCACGCCCGGAACAGGTTCTGACTTCGACTCCTGCATCGGCTTCCATGTCTTTTTCCACAGCCGCTCTGCATGAGAGCCTCCGGGCCGTTCTCCCAGAGATTCTGGGAGAGCTGTTGCGCCCTACCCCTCCGGTACCGGGGGTGCTTGAGCCACCGGTACCGTCGAGCGAGGCGCCGGCTGGCCCATTGTCCGGGGTGAGGTCTCCGACATCGGTACAGAGTGCGGTAGCCTCCCAGGAAGGCTCCCCGACTACGTCGGCGGAGGGAGCTTCGCCGGTGCGGGCGAGGGAGTCTACCTCTCGACGCTCCCACCGTGGCCGTGGTTCCACGGAGTCGAGCCGGGCACGGTTGCAGACACAGGTCCGTGAACTTGTGTCTGACACCGATGGTGAGGCCTCGTGGGAAGAGGAAGAGGACATCAGATATTTCTCTGACGAGGAGTCTGAGGGTCTTCCTTCTGATCCCACTCCTGAAAGGCAGCTTTCTCCTCCTGAGAGCCTGTCTTTCGCTTCCTTTGTCCGGGAGATGTCTACGGCCATCCCCTTCCCGGTGGTTGTGGAGGACGAGCCCAGGGCTGAAATGTTTCAGCTCCTGGACTATCCTTCTCCACCTAAGGAAGCGTCCACAGTGCCCATGCATCATGTCCTCAAAAAGACATTGCTGGCGAACTGGACCAAGCCTCTAAGTAATCCCCACATTCCCAAGACGATCGAGTCCCAGTACCGGATCCATGGGGACCCAGAGCTGATGCGCACTCAGTTGCCTCATGACTCTGGAGTTGTGGATTTGGCCCTAAAGAAGGCCAAGAGTTCTAGGGAGCATGCTTCGGCGCCCCCGGGCAAGGACTCTAGAACCTTGGACTCCTTTGGGAGGAAGGCCTACCATTCTTCTATGCTCGTGGCCAAGATTCAGTCCTACCAGCTCTACACGAGCATTCACATGCGGAACAATGTGCGGCAGTTGGCGGGCTTGGTGGACAAGCTCCCCCCTGAGCAAGCCAAGCCATTTCAGGAGGTGGTCAGGCAGCTGAAGGCGTGCAGAAAATTCCTGGCCAGAGGGGTGTATGACACCTTTGATGTTGCGTCCAGGGCCGCTGCTCAAGGTGTGGTGATGCGCAGGCTCTCATGGCTGCGTGCCTCCGACCTGGAGAATAGAATCCAGCAGCGGATTGCGGACTCGCCTTGCCGTGCGGATAATATTTTTGGAGAAAAAGTCGAGCAGGTGGTAGAGCAGCTCCACCAGCGGGACACCGCATTCGACAAGTTCTCCCGCCGGCAGCCTTCAGCCTCTACCTCTACAGGTAGAAGATTTTTGGGGGGAAGGAAGACTGTTCCCTACTCTTCTGGCAAGCGTAGGTACAATCCTCCTTCTCAACAGCCTGCGGCCCAGGCTAAGCCCCAGCGCGCTCGCTGTCGTCAGCAGCGTGCGCCTCAGCAAGGCCCCTCGGCTCCCCAGCAAAAGCAAGGGACGAGCTTTTGACTGGCTCCAGCAGAGCATAGCCGACATCCAAGTGTCAGTGCCGGGCGACCTGCCAGTCGGAGGGAGGTTGAAAGCTTTTCACCAAAGGTGGCCTCTCATAACCTCCGATCAGTGGGTTCTCCAAATAGTCCGGCAAGGATACACCCTCAATTTGGCCTCGAGACCTCCAAATTGTCCACCGGGAGCTCAATCCTACAGCTTCCAACACAAGCAGGTACTTGCAGAGGAACCCTCCGCCCTTCTCAGCGCCAATGCGGTCAAGCCCGTGCCATCCGGGCAAGAAGGGCTGGGATTCTATTCCAGGTACTTCCTTGTGGAAAAGAAAACAGGGGGGATGCGTCCCATCCTAGACCTAAGGGCCCTGAACAAATATCTGGTCAAAGAAAAGTTCAGGATGCTTTCCCTGGGCACCCTTCTCCCCATGATTCAGCAAAACGATTGGCTATGCTTTCTGGACTTGAAGGACGCCTACACGCACATCACGATACTGCCAGCTCACAGACAGTATCTGCGATTTCAGCTGGGCACACGTCACTTCCAGTACTGTGTGCAACCCTTTGGGCTCGCCTCTGCGCCCAGAGTGTTCACGAAGTGCTTGGCTGTAGTAGCAGCGGCACTTCACAGACTGGGGGTACACGTGTTCCCATATCTCGACGATTGGCTGGTGAACACATCCGAGGCAGGAGCCCTGCAGTCCATGCAGATGACTATTCGCCTCCTGGAGCTACTGGGGTTTGTGATAAATTATCCAAAGTCCCATCTTCTCCCAGTGCAGAAACTCGAATTCATAGGAGCTCTGCTGGATTCTCGGACGGCTCGTGCTTATCTCCCAGAGGCGAGAGCCAACAACTTGTTGTCCCTTGTCTCGCGGGTGCGAGCGTCCCAGCAGATCACAGCTCGGCAGATGTTGAGATTGCTGGGCCACATGGCCTCCACAGTTCATGTGACTCCCATGGCCCGCCTTCACATGAGATCTGCTCAATGGACCCTAGCTTCCCAGTGGTTTCAGGCTGCTGGGGATCTAGAAGACGTGATCCACCTGTCCACGAGTTTTCTCAAATCCCTGTATTGGTGGACGATTTGGTCCAATTTGACTCTGGGACATCCTTTCCAAATTCCTCAGCCACAAAAAGTGCTGACCACGGATGCGTCTCTCCTGGGGTGGGGAGCTCATGTCGATGGGCTTCACACCCAAGGAAGCTGGTCCCTCCAGGAACGCGATCTGCAGATCAATCTTCTGGAGTTACGAGCGATCTGGAACACTCTGAAGGCTTTCAGAGATCGGCTGTCCCACCAAATTATCCAAATTCAGACAGACAACCAGGTTGCCATGTATTACGTCAACAAGCAGGGGGGCACCGGATCTCGCCCCCTGTGTCAGGAAGCCATCAGCATGTGGCTCTGGGCTCGCCGTCACGGCATGGTGCTCCAAGCCACATATCTGGCAGGCGTAAACAACAGTCTGGCCGACAGGTTGAGCAGGATTATGCAACCTCACGAGTGGTCGCTCAATTCCCGTGTAGTGCGACAGATCTTCCAGGTGTGGGGCACCCCCTTGGTAGATCTCTTTGCATCTCGAGCCAACCACAAAGTCCCTCAGTTCTGTTCCAGGCTTCAGGCCCACGGCAGACTGGCATCGGATGCCTTCCTCCTGGACTGGGGGGAGGGTCTGCTGTATAAGCTTATCCTCCCATACCTCTGGTGGGGAAGACTTCGTTGAAACTCAAGCAAGACCGAGGCACCATGATTCTGATTGCTCCTTTTTGGCCGCGTCAGATCTGGTTCCCTCTTCTTCTGGAGTTGTCCTCCGAAGAACCGTGGAGATTGGAGTGTTTTCCGACCCTCATCACACAGGACGAAGGGGCGCTTCTGCATCCCAACCTCCGGTCCCTGGCTCTCACGGCCTGGATGTTGAAAGCGTAGACTTTGCCTCTTTGGGTCTGTCAGAGGGTGTCTCCCGTATCTTGCTTGCTTCCAGGAAAGATTCCACTAAGAGGAGTTACTTCTTTCTGTGGAGGAGGTTTGCCGTCTGGTGTGACAGCAAGGCCCTAGATCCTCGCTCTTGTCCTACACAGACCCTGCTTGAATACCTTCTGCACTTGTCTGAGTCTGGTCTCAAGACCAACTCCGTAAGGGTTCACCTTAGTGCAATCAGTGCATACCATTACCGTGTGGAAGGTAAGCCGATCTCAGGACAGCCTTTAGTTGTTCGCTTCATGAGAGGTTTGCTTTTGTCAAAGCCCCCTGTCAAGCCTCCTACAGTGTCATGGGATCTCAATGTCGTTCTCACCCAGCTGATGAAACCTCCTTTTGAGCCACTGAATTCCTGCCATCTGAAGTACTTGACCTGGAAGGTCATTTTCTTGGTGGCAGTTACTTCAGCTCGTAGAGTCAGTGAGCTTCAGGCCCTGGTAGCCCAGGCCCCTTACACCAAATTTCATCATAACAGAGTAGTCCTCCGCACTCACCCTAAGTTCTTGCCAAAGGTTGTGTCGGAGTTCCATCTGAACCAGTCAATTGTCAACATTCTTTCCCCGTCCTCATTCCTGCCCTGCTGAACGTCAGCTGCACACATTGGACTGCAAGAGAGCATTGGCCTTCTATCTGGAGCGGACACAGCCCAACAGACAGTCCGCCCAATTGTTTGTTTCTTTTGATCCCAACAGGAGGGGAGTGGCTGTGGGAAAACACACCATATCCAATTGGCTAGCAGATTGCATTTCCTTCACTTACGCCCAGGCTGGGCTGGCTCTTGAGGGTCATGTCACGGCTCATAATGTTAGAGCCATGGCAGCGTCGGTAGCCCACTTGAAGTCAGCCACTATTGAAGAGATTTGCAAAGCTGCGATGTGGTCATCTGTCCACACATTCACATCTCATTACTGCCTGCAGCAGGATACCCGACGCGACAGTCGGTTCGGGCAGTCAGTGCTTCAGAATCTGTTCGGGGGTTTAGAATCCAACTCCACCCCCCTAGGCCCATGTTTGTTCTGTTCCAGGCTGCACTCTCAGTTAGTTGGTAAATTTTTTAGGTCAATCTCAGTTATGTCCTCGCCGTTGCGAGGCCCAATTGACCATGGTTG
>NW_021963651.1:0-66934 GCF_901765095.1 Microcaecilia unicolor | reverse complement strand
TGCTGAGGGCAAACCAGCTCCCCTTTATCTCCCCTGAAAGCTGAAGGCTCCTCAAGCCGGGTGAGAAACAGAAAATGCATACCACAATGTAACAACTTGAAGGTCAAGAACAACGGACCCTTCTTGCCATGCAGTGAGCTGAGGAAGATCCAGATTGGGTTCCTGCAGTCACCGGACTGAGAGGTACGGGAAAAGCGGGAACAAGGAGAAGTTAGTTAGTCGGAATCCTTGGAAGAAGGTGGAAGCTGGAAAGAAGACAGAGAGACCTGATAAGGTCCATCATCTTGACTGTGGTATCTGGAGAAAAGTACCGTTAGTTCAGCTACCTGCAAGGAGTGACCTGTGCCATCCCTGTCTGCTGCAGAGTACCGGTCCTAGCTCTGACTTAAGACTCGCTGCAAACTCAGCTTGAGTCTGTGAAGTATCCTGTGCCAACTCCCGAGAGACTGCCACGGAGGTCAGCCTGGTGAGAGACATGGTGATTTATTTCCTATTAGTCCTGGTTTAGTGAGTGGTAATTACCTGAGCAAAAGACTGGGTATAGTCATACCGTGATCAGGAGATAAGCTGCTAATAAACGTACTACCTCGTAACATAGCTGTAGTGTAATATATAGTAACATATATTAAATGTTTTTTTCCTGGGGCTCTGGGGGGCTGTTCCAGGGTTTGGTGATGCTGCTGGCTGGAAAAGGTTAAAGTTAGTTTGGAAAATTTTTAATAGAGGTAGGTGAAGGAAGTGTGAGAGTTTCTTAAATATGGTTTATTTTTCAAGAAAATAAACCATGATTAGGTGGGGATTGTACTATAAATGTTCCTTGCTGTTTTGGGTAAAGTCAGGTTAAAATTGACTTTGAAATTCTCTATATAGTAAGTTTGCATTACTTCTATGGGGGAAGGGAAACAGCCAAGATTCTAAAACAGATAAGAAAAGAAACCCAGTCTTTAGCTGACAAGCTGATTGGGTTGAGGGATGTCAGATGGTTCCTCTGGGGGGGGGGGGGTGAGTTGCTAGGGAGACTGGTGAGCAGAGAGAGCAGGGAAGGACTGGGAAGAAAAACGTATGGTGTGGTCTGTGTAATGTAAGAGAAAACAGTATATTTTATGAGTTTAAAGTGAAATGTGACATTGAAAAAGGGTACTTTGATATTGAAAGTGAGCTGAGTGTGAAGGGTGTTTCAGAGATAGAACTGGGTTCCAAGAGATAAAAAGTAAGTTACAATTTTGTGGAATGAGAGTCTATATGCTAAGGTATTAAGTGGACACATGGCTGCCTACTCTTTTTAGAATAGGGAAAAACAGTTGAGAC
The DNA here is from genome assembly GCF_901765095.1 of Microcaecilia unicolor. NCBI lineage: Eukaryota > Metazoa > Chordata > Amphibia > Gymnophiona > Siphonopidae > Microcaecilia > Microcaecilia unicolor. The sequence goes on along the minus strand of NW_021963651.1, from coordinate 65,626 downwards.
ACAGGAGTGTGGGAGACTGTGATTTTCTGCTGGTAGTTATACTAAGTGAGAGAAACTATAAGTGGGTCTGTGTAAAAGGTGTGTTGTTTGTGAGAGTTCTGAGTTCAGTGCAGGGTTTGGAAGCAGACTGCAGATTAAAGAAAATCCAGCACTGTTTTGTATGAGTGGTGCTGCATTCTCAAGATTGAACTGACAGCTATACAGAGTAATGTTATGTATTTGAGTGGAGTTTGTGAGATGGAATGTTGAATCACCATTTGAATATGGAATGGGTTACTGTGTGAGATCTCTGAATGCAGTGCAAAAGCCTTCTTCTGCAATAGTTTATAATAGGGAATTAACAGTGAGAAATAGGCTGTGAAGTGAGTACTCCTTTAACTTATTTTATTTCAGTTAGTGAGTGTGGCCACAGTATTGAGAAATGATTAATTGTCACCAGAGTGGAGTCAGTTCCTGAACAAGTACAGGGAGTTTAAGGTTTTGCTTCCCTGATTATTTTCTTTATAAGTGAGGTTTAGGAAGAAGAGATCGGTGAATTATCCTCTGAAGGGTTCCGGCTGAGCTCCAACGCAAGAAAGACCTCACCTAAATAAACTCAACCACAGCTAAGTGACATTTGCAAAGGGTGTTGAAGGACATATCATTTTTTTGTTGGTTTACAACATTTTAAGGGAAAACTAAAGAACAGAACTACATCAAATATAAAAAAAAAAATCCATGTTTTCCTGACTTGCCTAAGTGTTCTGGGTTCAAGTGAGATCCCTACACCAACATCCATAATACCCATAAAGACTCAAATTCTGACATCAATAGCAAGGAAAGAGTATTAAAACAAATATCTGATTTTGATTAAAAGACAATTTAAATATTTATTTGAAAAGGTTTTTTCTGCCTTTTTAGGTGATTTTGTTGAAAGAAACAGAAAAAGTTATGGGTATTATGTAAAACTACAATTGAATGTTGAATATGTTATTGCAGTTCTATTAAGCCACACACTAATTGTGAATTTGAGTTTATTTGAATGAAAATTTGCTTGCATTTGTATTCAATAAAGTAAAAGATAATTTGCAAATCTGAAGGTGCGGTTCTTCCAGTTCAGGAACAAATCCTAAATTTAGCTTTTTTTCTTCCTTTATTCTTTGAGAGTAAAGGATGAGGTTAGTTTATTTGTTCCACTCCCTCGGCTGTGAGTGTGTGTTCCCTGGATATTCGCCATGACTACAACAATAAGGTATCTGGGAGCACATCACTACAGTCCAGCCGAGAGGGGTGGTAACAGTAGCATTGCCAATTAGTGGGTAATTTTACCTAGTAACCAGTAAGGATCAGAGTGTGTAGTGTGACAATATAGTTTGTAAGTTTAACAGCCCGTATTTTTGTATTCAGCTAAAGCTTTGCCAGAGTTTCTAGATTTGTATCTTATCTATATTTTTCTTATCTATAATAAAGCTAATATATATTTCAGCCTGCTTTCTCAGTTTAATTTCTCTCTATCGGAAGTAAGTGGCATAGGGCCAAATCCAAGGTCCCCCCCCCCCTCCAGACCGAGTACAGAGTATTTTGCTTGCAGATAGTTCTGTTTGGGGAACCTTGGCCACCGGTGACGCTGGGGGGAGATTTCTCCAATCAGTATCACCTGTGTTATAATCCTACAGTATACCTTTTTTGTTCCAGCCCAATTAAGAGCTTTTTTGGACCTTAAGAAAATTTCTAAAGTTTAACAGAATTTATAGTACTATAACCTGAGGAAAATGGTATGTTAAGCATATACTCATATTATTTGATTCCTATATTCTTTATTTTCTAGGTTTCTTTCCCCACTTACGGAGGTCTAAGAAGAGAGTAGGTTTATTCCTATATTTACTTGTTTGTTACTTTTGTGAAAATTTGCAAAACAAATATATTAAAATAAAAAAACTAGGATTCCCGGGGAGGGGAAGTGACTTCATTAAGTAGTATGGCTGCTTGAGCCATGAGCACTGTCTCACCCCATGGAATAACGTGCGATTTTTAGCAACCCAGAGCCATACGGGGACCATCTTGCTCACCTGTAGATAGTTTTCTAATGGGGACCCAGATAAGATGAGCAGTCAACAGCATCCTATTGAGTTAATTAAGTTTGCCTAAGATGCTGGTTCGGCATTCAGCTGCATGGCAGGCCTGGACCTGGCAGCTGTGCTGCAGACGACTCCCCACCGGGCCTTTTTTAGGACAGGCACTGGGCCGGCAGATGCCATGCTGAGCCCCCTCGGCGAGCTGAAGGACTGGCTCCAAGAAATTAAAACCAGACATTAAAAACGGCGAGATCCACAAGCTGGGCACCGCATTGAGAAGATGGAAATGAGGCTTGAAGAGCACAGAGAGGCCCTGGGATCTTTAGACAAGCAGGTTGTGGATGTCTGCATAGGTGACCAGCAGATCCTTGAAGAACTGGAGGTCTTGGAAAACTGGAGCTGGCACCAGAATCTCTGGTTTTGCAGCCTGCTGGACATTAGCACCTGCGTGGACAGTGTATATCTGGTGCAGCAGATAGCCAGCTCCCTACAATCGGAGGGGCAGACTAAGGTGGATCAAACTACAATTATGCTGGAACGCGCACACAGGGCCCTGGACAGTCCGAGAAACAACCAGCCAAAGGACACTGTGGCCTGTTTCTGTGACTACAAGCTTAAAAAGTACATTCGTAAGACTGCCCCAGCTGGCCAACAACCAGCTCTTACCATGTGGAAGTATACCAGGATCTGGCCAGTGTCACCCTCCAACACTGTTCTGAACTGCGACCCATCACAGCCCGATTACAGGAGCAGGGGATTAAATAAAAATGGAGACATCCCTTTGCGTTCCTTTTCTAAGGATGGCTGTCTACATCAAGTTCATACTTTGGAAGAGACGAAGGGGATTTTCCCTGAGACTGTCCCCATTGCCCACCTTCTATCTGGGCAGTCTTTGTCAATAGTAAAACATCACCCCAAGTGGCAGCGGGTGGCGAAGGGGAATAAGTGCATGCAGCATCGGCATTCTGCCAGCAAGCTTTCTTGATTTTATTTAGTGGGCATGCTCCCGAGCCCGTAAGGGCATACTGAACCTGATAGCCGCTGGTCGACTTGTACATTTGAATTGATTCACTCTGCTGGGCCATGCACCTGAAGTTCTCTGGGATTTGCCCTCCACTGCGTGAAGTCTCCTTCCCTTGTTTTCCCAGGTAAGGACTTCACAGTTTAAGCTTGTCACGAATCTATAGCTACCTGCCTGGGGTTACCCCGTGGCCACTTAGAGGGTCTAACCCCAGTATAGCTCAGGTCCGCCTGCACCTGCCGCTCGTGCTCTACACTAGCACCCTCCTCTCACCGACTGGGGTCATCACCACCTCTGGGCGAGTCTCCTGCTCTCAAATTATCCCCAGTTATTTCTAGGTTACTGAAGCCACACTCCCAGTGGTTCCACAGTTCCAAGAAAGCATTCATAGACCTAACACACAAAAAACCAGGATTATCAGTGTAGACAGGCAGAGGCAATAAACAATTGTTTTAAAAATTGAACAGTGTATAAAAAATGTCCAGTCAGCAAACAATAACAGGTAATTGAACTATGATTAATTATAACATTAACTATACTTTCTAAAAAGTACCTGGGAAGATCAGGACATATAATTGTTCACAGAGCCTCAGCAAAGATCTGTTTCTCTTTTCTTCCGGACTGAAACTGAGGCAAAAAGCCAGTACAATTGAAATTAAAGAGCTCTTGGGCCAATCACAGCCCAATCAACAAGATTTTAAATATATACTGCTTCTTGCTTCCTGTTTATGTTAAACCAAAGAAAAGACCATTCAGTTCTCTGTAACAGCTTTATAGCAAAGAAACACTACCTGCTGGCCAAATAAGAGAAATACACTTCAGGACATAATTCAGGCAGGAAAATATCCAATGCATTTTACAGGTTTAAAACACACTGTTTCTTCACTAGGTCCTATGCTCCACAAACCATTGCTCCCCGTGGTTCTCCCTAAAACTACAGGTCCTTAAGCATCAAAGATGTCATCCTGAAAGAAAATAGAGAAAATCGCATCTAGATGAAGGCAGGCTCAACTGTAAGAAACACATGACAATGTATCACCAGGTCATAACAACAGCCAAAAAACAATATTTTTCTCAACACATAGAACAAGCTGCAAATTCAACCAAGTAGCTATTTAAGATAGTAAACAGCCTACTGCAAAATCCATAACAGAACCAGCCTTCCCAGTCACAACTAACCAGCAATGATTTTGCCACTTAGGCATCAAAATTAAAGGTCTCCATAAGGACCTACAGAAAGTCCCATCAAAGCTCCTACCAGCTACTGAAGAGAGAACACTCCCTCTTCCCCACTATCCACAGCCATCTGGGAATCATTCAACCAGGTCACAGAAGAAGCTCTTGAAAATATACTGAAAGGTCTACAGCATACAACCTGCCCTCTTGATCCCTACCTAGGAAATACTGTACAATGAGTGAGCACAGGCCTCATTGAGGGGCCACTAAAATTGGTAACTCCTCTCTTACGGAAGGTGCAGCTGTCAACAACACTAAAAAGAGCTGTGGTGCACCCCCTAATGAAAAAGAGCTCACTGGACCAGAACAAGCTCAAAAACTACCAACCAGTTTCTAACATTTCTTTCCTGGCAAAACTTATAGAAAGGACAGTCTGCAGTCAACTCAATGACTGGCTAATTAAAAGTAATCTGGCTTCAGACCTAGGTACAGAAGAGAGACATTTCTTGTGTTCCTTCTTAATGATCTGCACAGAAACTGACAGGGGATCTGCCTCAGTACTAGAGTTGCTCGATTTCTCAGCTGCCTTCGACACCATGGATCATAATATCATGCTTACACGACTGGCAGAAATAGGTATCAGTGGCACAGTATTTATTTGGTTAAAATCCTGTCAGATAACAACAATCAGTTCTGTTCAGCAACAGCACATCATTATCTTGGGCACTGGACTGTGGAGTGCCACAAGGATACATACTGTCTCCCATTTTATTTAATATCTACTTCAAGCCTTGGCTGAGCTGCTTCAGTCACTGGACACAAAATTCTACATCTATGCTGATGATGTGCAACTACTCATACCCATTGAACACAATCTACCCACAGCTCTGAATAAACCGGCTGCCTGCCTAATCGCAACTCAGAAAAGGGCAAACAACAACAAACTTTTCCTGAACCCAAATAAAACAGAGGTTCTTTGGGTACCAAACACAAGTGGACAAAACCAAACTTCAAAATACCTTTTGTGAAGTATGAACTCCCCTTAAAACCACAGGTGTTAATATGGATCATACCATATCACAGGCTGAACAATAGTCTGTCAGATTGTGTGCTGGACTAGGCCTCAAAAGGTTAAAAAGTGCAAACTGAAAAATGCTTCCAATGGTATATTTATTAACATTTACTGGAAATGGCCCTGTACATAAGTAATGCCACACTGGAAAAAGACCAAGGGTCCATCAAGCCCAGCATCCTGTCCACGACAGCAGCCAATCCAGGCCAGGGCACCTGGCGAGCTTCCCAAACGTACAAACATTCTGTACATGTTATTCCTGGAATTGTGGATTTTTCCCAAGTCCATTTAGTAGTGGTTTATGGATTTGTCCTTTAGGAAACCGTCTAACCCCTTTTAAAACTCTGCTAAGCTAACCGCCTTCACCACGTTCTCCGGCAACGAATTCCAGAGTTTAATTATGCGTTGGGTGAAGAAAATGTTTCTCCGATTCGTTTTAAATTTACTACACTGTAGTTTCATCGCATTCCCCCTAGTCCTAGTATTTTTGGAAAGCGTGAACAGACGCTTCACATCCACCTGTTCCACTCCACTCATTATTTTCTTGTAAAGGTTTTGCAATATGGCCTAACCAGGAAATAAAAATGGTTTGCAAGCAGTTTTACTAAGGAACCGAAATATGATTTCATTAGAAAATAATTTATAGACCCAGCTAATTTAGGGGAATTTTGATAGTTCAACAGGTGGTAGGCAGTAAACGAAACTTGTGGTAAGAGTAAACAGAACATGTGGTTATGAGGACATTGTCACAAATGAGAATGACTCTAATGACCTTCTGATAGGTGAAATTACAGTAAATGTTAGATTAAGTGATTTCCAGTAACAAAGTGCTGATTATATGAAAATTTAGTAATGCTGACACAAAGATAATTTGATACTAAGCAAATTAGTATTATAATTACATATGGAGAATGAGGACAGAAATAAATATATGACGTTATTGCATGTGATTTTTAGGGTATAACTAACAGCTGTAATCTGTAGAAGTTAGAGAAGTAATACTGTGGATTCACAATTAGCGTTCAGTTTACCGCTCTCTATGAGAAAAAGCTTGTGGACTGTCTTGACTGATTAAATACTGCTTTGATGAACTACCTGAACTGAAATAATCATATGCCAGTGTAACCCTAATTGGTAAGTTTAAATAAAATGCTTCTTCTCATATAAATAACAGCCTTCTGAGTCTGACTCTCCTTATTTTAGTAATTTATAAAGCAGTTTTATTTGTAACAATTATAACAGTGGTGGACACTGTTAGCATTTAGATAATTCTGTGTTTATATTATTTGAAGGAGGTCAGACAAGCTGGAGTCTATACAAAGGTCAGGAATCTTGGGATACCGCTAGATTCATCACTTTGATCCCACAAACTCAAACAACCTTCAAAAACTGTCTATCACCTATGGCAGCTACAAAATCTCTCTCCAAATATTGAAAAGGCGAGTCTGACCACAGTGGTCCATGCCACGATAATATCATGACTAGACTACTATAAAGCCCTGTACACTGGCCAAAACATAGAGAGTTTGTATCAGCTCCAACTAAAGTGGCGTGACCACATTAAATCCTTCCTGCAAAAGCTACACTGGCTACCAGTACCTTACAGGGCTAAATTTAAAACTAACTTTGATTTTCAAAGCCCTCAGACAAAATGGGCCAGAGTTCTTAAAGAATAAGTTAACTTTTTACATATCTTTAAGACCTCTAAGGTCCTTTCAAGGATCATCACTACTATACCCTCATCAAAAGAAATTGTACAACGTGATACCCGCCAGCGAGTCTTCTCAGGAGTACCCCCATGCTCTGGAATTTACTCCCAGAGGAGCTAGGTATAATTTGAGACTACTACTACTTTGGGAAGCAGGTAAAAGCCTGGCTGTTCTCCTAAGCCTTTAATTCGTAGGGTAACTGACTATACACCAATTCTGCACCTGGACTAGCTTGTTACGCATACTGTAACTTAGATCAGTTCCTTACCTCTTGCTTAACTATACAAAGAACTTACCTTGATTTTAGTTAACCATCAAATGATCCCAACTGACTCTGTACCACGCATCTTGTTCCCATCATATATCTGCTCTTGGTCCCTCAGCTATATGGTAAGCCATATTGTAGAAACTATTTAGCATCATATCTATGTTAGTTAAATGTCCCACTGCATGCTTATTAGGTGTATCAATATTATTATGCTAACATTGTATTATATCTCTGGTATTTGAATTCCACTGCTGTTAAATGTGTATATATATTTTTTCTATATTTAATTTCTTTTATTGATTTTCAATTCAAACATAAGAGCTCACAACACAGCAACAAGTTGCATTTTACAAAACATGCAATACCGGAGCTCACAATGAAGAGGAACTATCCACAGCTAAGTACAAAGTGAGTGAAAAAAAAAGAAAGAAAAGAGGGGGGGGGGGGGGGGGGGGGGAAGGGAGGGGGGCTGGAGGAAACAAAGCATAGAATAAAGCATACATAGGCCATAAGACACATCTAATTTAGTGCTTAATTCTGTACAGTGCCAAAGTAAGATACAAGTGGTACCCATTTCTCCCTATATAAAAACAAAGCGAGATTTCTTTGCGAGGTGTAATTCGAAAATGTGTATATTTTTTATACTGTTTCACAGTAGTTCTATTATTAGGTTTCAAGTTACTGTTTCAAGTTTACCTCATCTATTGTATTTATGTTTATTCTTGGTTATTTTACTCTTGTTATGCTGTTAACAAAATTGTAAGTTTTATGTTAAACTGTACCTGCAGTGTTGCCTTGGGTGAATCTCTTCATAAAGGCAGTTAATAAATTCCAATAAATATAATAACCCATACCGCGCCTACAGTTAGGTGTGGGCATTTATACCAGGTTTTCATTGGTGTAAATGACTGCACCTAAATTGTAGTGAAGTGGACAGCACTACACATATACTGTAAACTGCACCTAATTTTAGGCATGGTTTATATAATATTCATAGCTTCAGTTTCCATTGGTGCCAATTTTTTCGACGTCAAATCTAGAATCTAATCCACTATGTATAACTTAATAGTTTTTCTTTCTACTTATAGTAAGTCATATTTGAGAAAAAAAATTCAAGTTACATTTTCCAGGTTGGAAGGAGGACCTATACAGACAGGAGGCCTTTTTACTAACTTGCGGTAAGCACTAATGCACGTTTGCTCCAGGTTATAATGCACTATCGTGGGGCATGCTCAGGCGTCCCATGATAGGTTTAGAATCAGAGCGTGCTACCCATGCACTAAAACAGAACATTTATTTTTTAGCGCTGGGGTGTTTGGGGGTGGAGAGTGGGCGTGGCTATGCTAATCGGTTTGCACATTGTTATGTGCTGTTTAGTGCGTTAGCCCTTAATGCCTACAAAATAGGTGGTGGTAAGGGCTTACGTGCTAATGGGGAAATTACTGAAAGTGCTAACGGTAGACTCAGCGTGTGGGAAAGACCCACGTTGGGGATACCGCAGGTCACTTTTTAGCGCTGCTTGGTAAAAGGACCCCACAGATATTATCAACTTTTTACCTATTAGGCGGCAAAATTATGGAATGGTTTAACTTCGGAGTTATGATTAATGTCTACCTGTATGTTATTTTAAAAATACTTAAAAGCATTATTTCAGGAATTTGTTATATCTTAGTGTAAGAAATATTGGCTTGTAATGTTAATCTGTTGCAGGGCCTAGGAATGCCTATCTTCTTGTTTGCATCTTGTACTGAACTAAAAAAGGTATGTGGCACATAAGAAATGTATTAAATTCAGTAGAGGTTTCCAAATACAAAAAAAAAGAGAGGGAAAAAAGAATAGTCCTGCCAGCTTCTGCACTTCAGGGGAAAGGGTTCAGAAAGAGCCCCATTGATCATTTCTATGACCATTGGTTCCGTATTATCACGTTCACCTCTTTCAACAGGAAGTGATGTCTTAAGTTCCTCCTGACAATACCTCCCCCCATCCAGGGAAGTGTGGCAGAAAATCCAATAGGCTCCTCCACCCTTTTAACAGGAGATAACCATGTAGCATTCCCTCATTCTCAACAGGAGGCGCTAGGGAACCTGAAGTTTTCCACAAGAAAATAATCCATAGGAAAGTTCTCTTTCAAGTGCTTTATTTCTCTTTCAAATAGAATGAGCAAGGCTCCCCTTTAACTCAGGATGAATAATCATAAGAGACTGGTTATTTCGTCCAACATCCCCCCTTCTGAAACCTTCCCCGGTAGTAGGTCACAGTTCTGTTACCCTCCTTGTGCCGCCTGATGCTCTGTCTAGAGAATACCATTTGACAAACAGGCTTCCTAGGATATGCAAATTAACCACAGAAGGTAAATCTTCTCTCACATACAATACTTTAATTACTCTGAAAGGGTATTCTTCTTACACCAAGCACTTTAGCAAGCACTCTTGAACTGAGTCTTCCACTGGGGAACGTGTGGGTCAGTTATACTATACTCAGCCAGCTTCCCAGGATATGCAAATTAACCATTCTAAATGCAAATCCAATCATTAGCTTCTGCTAACCACTCTGTAGGGGTTACTCTTCTTTCCACAACAATTCATTACACTCTATTCAATTGAGCCCTCCACTGGGAGACGAGGGTCTCAGGTAAAAACAGCCACCACCCCTTGGACAGGACTTTATTTCACCTTAACTTTACAATCCTGTCCTCCACCCCTCTTATTTCAAGGCTCACAGTGTTCCCTCCACACTGTGGTTAAATCAAAGTTCCTTATCCTTCCCATTATTTACTTATACACCTAATTCCTCCTCTGTTCAATTTACTTATCCGTTAACCCCACTAATAGTACTTTTACTACAAATTGTATGTTCTTCTTACGACTTGAAATTCTTCTTATTGTTACTATATAAGTCGCATTTGAGCCTGCCATGTGTGGGAAAGCGCGGGGTACAAATGTAATAAATAAATAAAATTATGCTGGAGATAGAGATATACTGAAGGTGGAAGGACATGAACACAAGGTCACTGCCTTCTTTCAGTGTTCTCTATCTCACCTGCTGGTAGACGGATACAACCCACCAGTTCCTGGATTCATCTGCTGCTGAAGCTAAGGAAATAAGGTTAATACCTGTGTAAATATTTAAGCACTTTTATTTTAAAGTTATTTCCACAGAAGAAGTTTTCAATATTAAGATCCTGTATCATACAAAGGTCTGGCCCAATTATTTTCCAGTTCTTACCCTGCATTTTCCTTTTGATCTTTGGGTGTTACTTCCTTGTGAAGAGGTGTTGTAATGAGGACTTTCTGCCCACAGATTGGAGTGGATGTAAATGCAGGATTTTCAAGGTTAAACTGCTCATTTCCAGAACAAGTGTTGAAAAACTATATATTAAACAAAAAATACAAAGACTAAGCCTATAGGTCACAACTTTACAGTTCATGCTGAAGACATAACAATCCAACAAATATTCCACTGGAAATAAGAATTTTTACTTCTGTTATACCTATTAGTTATGTTTAAGCATATGCACTACCCTGGTCAGAAATCTACATCTCCATGCTAATTACAGTGACTGCAACAATTTGTGAAAACACAACTCCTATCTCTGAAAAAAATTAAGCAATGAATGTGTAGAGTTTGCTTGCAAATAAGAAGAAACACAAACCTCAAACATACAACCAGAGTACTGAGCAGTGAGAAATTACTATGCTACATGGAACTAGAACCTGTGACTATAGCAATATAATCTTGGTAATTAGTGTAAGACTTGATTGTATATCCTCAAAGCTAGTCTAGTTTTGTCCTAGTATGTTGTATTTATTTTTTTCTGTTAAAAGATGATCAATTATATCATCTCCTTTTAAAATAATTTAAAAATACTCCTTTTATAATCATTAAATCATTTATGTTTATATGGATCTTTGTTATTTCTCTGCAGAGTTCTTATAAAGATCAGCATAGCAGCACTGTGAATTACTAAACTATTTCCTCCATTATGAATTTAAGTAGAAGCCGCTTTCTGGAAAACATTAAGCATGATACTCTTCCACAAAAAATATATCTTAACCCAAGAAACACGATTAGGGATGGACCAACAGTTCACATAGTTTATGTTGTGGTGCTTCAAACATTCATTAAGTGTGCTGTCCAATGGGACCAAGAGGACTAGAGTCCAACTGTTCACCCTCTAGTTTCCTTGCCTCTGATCTTCCCCTCTCTGATCACCATCTTATAACTTTCACACTTAAATCTCCTCCCTCCCAGTCCCGTCCTATCTTATCTAATTTATCTAGGAATCTTCACGATATTGACCCTTCATCTCTATCCTCCCGTGTTTCAAACCTCCTCTCTACTGTGGCACCATCCACGTCTGTCAACGAGGCTGTTTCTTCTTACAACAATACTCTATCCTCTGCCTTAGACACTCTTGCACCTTTGATGACCCGCCCTAAAAGGCGTACAAAACCCCAACCTTGGCTGACTTCTAATATCCGCTACCTACGTTCCTGTACCTGCTCCACCGAACGCCTCTGGCGGAAATCTCGGGCCCTTGCTGATTTCTTACACTTTAAGTTCATGCTGACCTCCTTCCAATCTGCTCTTTTACGCGCCAAACAGGATTATTATATCCAACTGACCAACTCTCTTGGTTCTAACCCTCGACTTCTCTTCACGACATTGAACTCTCTCCTCAAGGTGCCCCCTCCCACAACTTCCCCTTCATTATCTCCTCAGACCCTTGCTGAATTCTTTCACGACAAGGTTCAAAAGATAAACCTTGCATTCTCTACCTCGCCACCTCTCCCTCCACTAGTCCGTTCCCCTCTCTCTCCTCCCCCTCATTCCCTTTCCACCTTTCCTGAAGTAACTATTGAGGAAACTACACTTCTCCTTTCTTCCTCAAAATGTACCACCTGTTCCTCTGATCCCATTCCCACCCACCTTCTTAATGCCATCTTCTCCTGCTTTTATTCCTTTTATCTGTCACATTCTCAACCTCTCACTTTCCACTGCGACTGTCCCTGCTGCCTTTAAACATGCTGTGGTCACACCTCTCCTTAAGAAGCCTTCACTCGACCCTACTTGTCCCTCTAATTACCGACCCATCTCCCTCCTTCCCTTTCTCTCCAAATTACTTGAGCGTGCTGTTCACCACCGCTGCCTTGATTTTCTGTCCTCACATGCTATTCTTGACCCACTACAATCTGGTTTTCGCCCTCTCCACTCAACCGAAACTGCACTTACTAAAGTCTCCAATGACCTATTACTGGCTAAATCCAGAGGTCTCTATTCCATCCTCATTCTTCTTGATCTTTCCGCTGCTTTTGACACTGTCGATCACAGCATACTCCTTGATACCCTGTCCTCACTTGGATTCCAGGGCTCTGTCCTTTCCTGGTTCTCTTCCTACCTCTCCCTCCGCAGCTTCAGTGTTCACTCTGGTGGAACCTCTTCTACTTCTATCCCTCTGCCTGTCGGCGTACCTCAGGGTTCTGTTCTTGGTCCCCTCCTTTTTTCTATCTACACTTCTTCCCTTGGTTCATTAATCTCATCCCATGGCTTTTCCTACCATCTCTATGCTGATGACTCCCAAATCTACCTTTCTACCCCTGATATCTCACCTTGCATCCAAACCAAAGTTTCAGCGTGCTTGTCTGACATTGCTGTCTGGATGTCTCAACGCCACCTGAAATTAAACATGCCCAAAACCGAGCTTCTCCTTTCCCCCCCCCCCCCCAAACCCACCTCCCCACTCCCCCCGTTTCTATTTCTGTTGATGGCTCTCTCATTCTCCTGTCTCCTCAGCTCGAAACCTTGGGGTCATCTTTGACTCTTCTCTCTCCTTCTCTGCTCATATCCAGCAGATCGCCAAGAACCTGTCGTTTCTTTCTTTACAAATCCGTAAAATCCGCCCCTTTCTTTCCGAGCACTCTACCAAACCCTCATCCACACCCTTGTCACCTCTCGTTTCGACTACTGCAATCTGCTTCTTTGCTGGCCTCCCATTTAGTCACCTCTCCCCTCTCCAATTGGTTCAAAACTCTGCTGCCCGTCTCGTCTTCCGCCAGGGTCACTTTACTCATACTACCCCTCTCCTCAAGTCGCTTCACTGGCTCCCTATCCGTTTCGTATCCTGTTCAAACTTCTTCTACTAACCTATAAATGTACTCACTCTGCTGCTCCCCAGTATTTCTCCACACTCGTCCTTCCCTACGGCCCTTCCCGTGCACTCCGCTCCATGGATAAATCCTTCTTATCTGTTCCCTTCTCCACTACTGCCAACTCCAAACTTCGTGTCTTCTGTCTCGCTGCACCCTACACCTGGAATAAACTTCCTGAGCCCCTACGTCTTGCCCCATCCTTGGCCACCTTTAAATCTAGACTGAAAGCCCACCGCTTTAACATTGCTTTTGACTCGTAACCACTTGTAACCACTCGCCTCCACCTACCCTCCTCTCCTCCTTCCTGTACACATTAATTGATTTGATTACTTTATTTTTTTGTCTATTAGATTGTAAGCTCTTTGAGCAGGGACTGTCTTTCTTCTATGTTTGTGCAGCGCTGCGTACGCTTTGTAGCGCTATAGAAATGCTAAATAGTAGTAGTAGTAGTAGCCATAGCGGTAACATGTTTTGAGCATGGGAAGGGACAAGTACTGTGACATTCCCTGCAAGCCAAATATAAGCACTAAAGGATAGTTTCAAAAGTGAAATTTCAGAAAGTCTGTATGAAATAGCTGTAGACAAAGGCATTTTTGAATCTCAACTATGTACAATCCTGGAAACCACACCTTGAAAAAGATATAAAGAAGATGGAATCAGTTGGTTCAGAGGGCAGCATATAAAGCATATGGAAGATACAGATCTCAAAATACATACTTTAGAAGAAAAGTGAGAGGGGAAATGGACATTTAAATACCACCATGGCATAATACACAAGAAGTTGGCCTCTATCCAATTAAAAGAAAGCTCTTGAACAAGGGTCAAAGGCTGAAAATGAAAGGAACAGACAAAAGTAATCTAAGGAAATATTTCTTTATTGAAAGAGTGGCAGAGGCATGGGATGACCTCACAGAGCAAGTGGTAAAGTGAATTCAGACTGTATCTGAATTCAAGAAAGCATGAGAGAAACACAGTGGATCTCTAAAGGAGAGGAAGATATTTGTCGAGCTTATTACGGATGGGCAGTGTTTTTGGGGCCCTTTACTAAGCTAACTGGTTAGTGCAGAAAAAGAATGTGAGCCCTTACTGCCTACAAAATGGGTGAAGGTAAGTGCATGATGATAGTTTTATTTTAATGGCTGCACGCTAAGGGAAACATTAGCGCATGGCCATTAATACAGAAAACAGAAAATGCCCATTTTTAATGCCACATACAAATAACCTTAGCGTGCAGGAAAATCCCATGCAAGGGCACGCTAAGGCCACTTTTTTGACACAACTTAGTAAAAGGACCACTTTTTCCTTCCGGATTCTATATATTGTGTGCTCAAATCCGGTCATATTCTGGATTTGTGCATACAACTTAATTAGCTTAACAAGACAATCAACACTGATAATTTAACTTAAGCAATTATTGACACTAATTGGCATTAGCTGGAATTTACATGCACAGATTTCTAAGCATGTTCTATAAAGTGATGCGCGTAAATTCTAAGACATGGATCTGAAAAGGAGGCATGGCCATGGGAAAGAAGGTAGTGGGCTTTCCTAGAATTTATGCACACTGTTAGAATATGCTCATTCCGCCAGTAATTTAGGCATCTGCGTTTATATTAGGTTTTCATTAGAGTAAATGGCTGCGACTAAATATAGTCACAGAAAATGGGTGATGGGTATATTATGTAAATTATGCCTAGATTTAGGCAAATTCTATAAACCACACCTAAATTTATAGAATATGCCTACGCATATTTTCTCTCAGCGCTGATTTTTAAGGCATGATATATAGAATCTAGCCCTATGTGCCATCTTTTACCAATTTCAGTGTTTCTTGCAGATCTTTCTGCAAACTTATTCTTTCATTGCTCCCAAGGCTTATGAAATGCCTAAATCTCCCAAACAGAGAACTATTTCAGCTCTATAGTCCAAATAGTGAATAGCCCCTCCATCCCCCCCCCCCCCCAAAAAAAAATTTGAAACTAAAATTTTGGAAAAAATTGTGCTTTCAAAACAAAACATTACTTGTAGAAATCAAGTATCTCATCTTTCTCTTCCTATAATACAACAGCTCCCTCTTTGCAGATTCACACTAGTTTGAATGCCTGATAGGAAATCAGTTCAGAAAGTTGCATAACTACTGTCCACAATTAACAAGATGATGGCAAGATGACTGACAAGAAACTGGGCAAGTTAAGAAGGCTCATTAACAGTTATAGCTCAAAAGACTGAAAAATAAAATTCAGCACTCCTACAAATTCATAATGGAAAAATAGGTTGACTTCACATTATCACCCTACCCAAAAAAAGCAACGGATTTTCTTTCTGAATGATTGCCAAGCTAGTTGCAATTTACGCTTAACAATAAGCTCCTTATTAGTGGGACATATAGTGCCCTTGGTCCAGCTCCAAAGGACAGCAAACAACTCAGTGGAGATCCTTGGCTTCATCATTTGGAAATAAAGTATTCATACTGACTGCATCTCACAAAGCTGGGCCACTTTTTCCGAGAACTGTGCGTTTACCTTCTCCAGGATTGCTCTGCTGAGGTACACTCTCACAGTTTGAAATAAAAGAAAGGAAAAAGAGCACACACATTGCTGTACCAATGCAAGACCATTTTGAATGGAAAGCCAAAAATCTTTGATTCAGTTCATAGCAAGAGGGATTTCTGAGGTCCACATCTGAAAGTGATAGTGCTCTTTCTGAATAAGCTTACTCCCTAGCTTGTGATAAGAATAATGCCAGTATTCACCTGTGGTCAGCACAGCTCCTGGTGTCTTTTTTAATGTTTTTTATTTACTAGTATTCTTCACGTTTCTGCTTACTTATAATCCACATGTACCAGATATATTATTTCTCTGTGTTTGGGTTGATGTTTGATTTATTTTTATTATGTTTCTGGGCTTTCTTATAGTATCTGTGTACGTAGTGGGCCCTGCAGAATGTGTCCTATGTTGACTTGCAAATCCCATAGTCTTTGGTTACTGCTTATGACCTTGCAACATAGTATGTTGAAGGCTCATGAGCAGTGTGTTGGCAACAAGTCACCAGCAAGCTGCTCTCCTGTGTAGTCTAGGATGGGGACTAAAACACACAAAATAGATGTTTCTGAATTGTTTCATTATGCCCCGTCTTACAACAGCATGGACATCAATATACTTTCCTATTATCATTCAATATATTTCACTAGCTCAGTCAATATGCTTGGTTACTGTTAACATATGCTAATCTTCATTTTCCCTAGATTAGGTTTGACAGTTTTGGTGTATTCTGCCTTCCTAAGCTCTGTGTCATACGCCTACAGTTGTAGCAATCTCTCACTTGTTGAGTACTCCCCAGGCAGATGACATATTTGGCATGTATTATATTTAGCTACTTTTTTACGTCATCAGGAAGGCTCTGGGGAAGGGAGGGGGCATGTCTAAGATAGTGTCTGCTAGTCACCATGTTGTGTAGTGCTTTCCTCCGTTGATGGGTAACAGGAAAGGATGACCATGAGCTACAGCTTCTAAGCCACTTCATGCACTTCACAATCACCATCATCAAGCCCTAAGGGTGTTCTTGTATAGCAAGGTACTTATCTGCAGCAGGTGTTCTCCGAGGACAGCAGGCCTTATGTTCTCACAAGTGGGTAATGCTGCACTGCATTGCCCAGTTTGGAGCTTCTAAACAAGTTCACAATGGAACTTTGTGGAGCACAGATATGCTCCTACTGCGAGGGCAAGTCTACTGCAGTTAGATACTACAGCTAAAATAAAAATGTAAATAGGAGACAACTCCAGGGAAGGTGGGCAGGTTTGTGAGAATATAGGTCTGCTGTCCTTGGAGAAAACCTGCTACAGGTAAGTACCTTCGCTTTCTCCAAGGACAAGCAAGCCTATTTATTATCACAAGTGGGGAATCACTAGCATCCAGGCTCACTACAAATATCAAACATTGGACGATTAGGCCTCGCAATGTTGAGGACATAACTCAGATTAACCTGAAACTATATAAAACTGAGTGAGAGTGCAGCATAGAACAGAAGAAAACAGGCCTGGGGGGTGGAGTTCGATTCTAGACCCCAAACAGATTCTGCAACACTGTCTGCCAGAACTGACTATTGCGTCAGGTATCCTGCTCAAGGCAGTAATGAGATGTGAATGAGTTGACTGAAGGCCACGTCGCAGCCTTGCAAATTTCTTCAATAAAGGCTGACTACAAGTGGGCTACCGACTCAGTCATATCTATTACATTATGAGCTGTGACATGACCATCTAGGGTCAGTCCTGCCTAGGCATAAGTGAAAGAAATGCAATCTACGAGCCAATTAGAAACTATTTCCCAACAGTGACCCCATCCTGTTGGGATCAAAAGAATCAAAAAGCTAGGTGGATTGTCTGTGGGGCCTCGTCAGCTCTATGTAATAAGGCCAATGCTTGTTTGCAATCCAAGGTGTGCAAGTAATGAGCTCTCAGTGGACAATTTGGAGGTTACTGAAACCAATTCATGGCGTATCCAAGACGGGCTATTTGAAGAACCCACCGGTCAGAGGTTATAAAGGGCCACCTTTTGTATTAAACTTTCAGTCTCCCTCCAGTACAGACACTTTGACAGTGGTTATGCTCTGCTGGAGCCAGTCAAAAGCTTGCCTCTTGCTTTAGCTGGGGAGCAGCAGGGGCCTTAGGCGCTTGCGGTTGATGAGAATGAGTGTGCTAGGGTTGAGCCTCAGCAGGCTGGTTAGACATAGCAGCATACCTATGCCTCTGTGGGTAGTAGGCACCTTTCCCAACTTGCCAAAATACCTCCTGGATGAGAAGGAAGGTGCACAAAGTGCCGGCGGGAGACAGAAGAGATGGTATCAGTATGTTTCTTCATTTGGTCAGCGACCTCCTCAACCTTCTCTCCAAAAAAGGTTATCCCCCAGCATGGGGCATCTGCCAATTTCTGCTGAACAGAACGTTCCAAGTCAGAAACATGCATCCATGAGAGTCTGCACATTGCTATACTCTGAGCAGAGATCCTGGATGCCAAGTCAAAAAAGTGTCATAGGTGCCCCTGGCCAAGACCTTACGATATGCACTACTGCTCCCAGTGTCCATAGGTCTCGAAGCAGCTATACTTGGGACAGATGCTCCTGATGCCTATGCAGTCTTCGACGTCGTTGCCGACGACCCCGATGTCGATGCAAGCATTGAGGACTTGGACCTGGCTCCAAAAATCTTTTCCCGTTGAGCTTCTCTGGACACCTGTGTTCTCTTGTGCATAACGCAGACAGAGGACACGGTTAGCAGGGCTATGGTTGGGCCCTAAGCACTAAGGACACCAAGAATGGGTGTCTGCTCCAGAGATGGTCCGTACAGCGCTTAAAGCCACTGGGAACTTTAGATGACATGGACAGAAAAACTTCCACAGTGAAATCAAATGGCTCAATGGTGCTGGAAAAAGGGACAAGGCACTGAGAAAAAAAAAGGATGGCTAAAACCCAACCAGAGTCAAGGCCTAAACACGACCTACTGACCGGAAAATAAAGGGAACTTAAAAAAGACAAAATTGGTAAAAAATATTAAGGGAAGAGGAAAAAGGGGACCCAAAGACAGGCAGAAGAAAAAATCTTCCAGAACACCGAAAGGCACCAGAAAAGCTCTTTGACCGGGCATGTGAAGAGACACCAGAAAAAAAAAACCACAGCCTCTCTTCACCACGATAAAAAACAGAACTGCAGGAGACACCCTCATGGCAGGTGGGAAGGCACTCGCACATGCACGATGGAGCATGTCTTGCGCTCCACAAAGCTCTGTTTGGAGCTTGTTAGAAGCTCTGAATGGGCTCTGCATTACCCACTAGTGAGAATAAATAGGCCTGAATTTCCTCGGAGAACTCAAGGGACAGTTACCTCTTCACCGGCAGAGTCCACGCTGATGACTGTTGGACAAGCGGAGAGCACTATGTAATCTGTGCAACTGGCTTCCTCATCTCCTGGGGATCAGGTGCCACTACAGCAATCAGCAATGTGATGTCAGCGAAGTTAAAGCAGTGACTTCTGATGACCCCAGCTCAATGCAGGAATGCAGATGGAAGAGGCCAACATAAGAGCACAAGAATAGCCATACTGGTTCAGACCAATAGTCTATCTAACTCAGTATCCTGTTTCCAACAGTGGCCAATCCATGTCACAAGTTCCTGGCAGAAACTCAAATAGTATAATAGAAAAAAGAAGAGAAGTGTGTTAGATGAGCATCAATGGTAGAAAACATATATTCTCTAAATTACATCATAACACATTCAGCGTTGAGGCATCATCAATATAATATATCGCCTATAAGGTCTCTTATAACCTCAAGCTATTTCAGATCTGCAGCACAAATTCTGAAATATCATCTGCCTCTTAAGCTGGTATGCATTTCTTTAGATTTTTTGGACTTTTAAAATTAAAGAGTATACTGATTCAATTTTATATAAACTTCAATTAAAAGAAAAATTGTGTGATATAAAACAGAAAACAAAACAAGAAACAGCAGCCCTTTTACTTATCTGAAAGGCGATTTCACGTTGCACCAGTGCAACACTGGAAACGCATCAATCTAGTTCCCGATGCCCACTGAATGGGAACAAGGCGTTTTGGCTCCATGGAGCCCTGCATCCAGGGCAATAGCAAACTGGGCGCTGAATAACAAATTTACTGCAAAGTTCAAACCGTCACAAAGATGCCAACATTGTACGCGCAGGTGGACACACGAACGATGTTGGCGTGTGCGCCCGGCGAGTACAATGTTGGCGTCTTTGTGACAGTTTGAACTTTGCAGTAAATTTGTTATCAGCGCCCAGTTTGCTATTGCCCCAGATGCAGGCTCCACGGAACTGAAACACCTTGTTCCCTATTCAGTGGGCGTCAGGAACTAGATTGATATCCAGCGTTGCGCTGGTGTGATATGAAATCGCCTTTCAGCTAAGTAAAAGGGCTGCTGTTTCTTGTTTTGTTTTCTTTTTCACATAATTCTTCTTTTAATTGAAGTTTCAATAAATTGAAATCAGTATATTCTTTCATTTTAAAGTAGAAAAAAATCTAAAAAAATGCATTCCAGCTTAAGAGGCAGATGATTATTTTCAGAATTTATGCTGCAGATCTGAAACAGCTTGAGGCTATAAGAGATATCATAGCCAATATATTATACTGAGGATGCCTCAATGTGAATGTGTTATGATGTAATTTAGACATATATGTTTTCTACCATTGATACTCATCTAACACACTTCTCTTCTTTTTCTATTATACTATTTGAGTTTCTGCCAGGAACTTGTGACATGGATTGGCCACTGTTGGAAACAGGATACTGAGTTAGATAGACTATTGGTCTGAACCAGTATGGCTATCTTGTGCTCTTATGTTGGCCTCTTCCATCTGCATTCCTGCATTGAGCTGGGGTCATCAGAAGTCACTGCTTTAACTTCGCTGACATCACATTGCTGATTGCTGTAGTGGCACCTGATCCCCAGGAGATGAGGAAGCCAGTTGCACAGATTACATAGTGCTCTCCGCTTGTCCAACAGTCATCAGCGTGGACTCTGCCGGTGAAGAGGTAACTGTCCCTTGAGTTTCGAGGAAATTCAGGCCTATTTATTCTCACTAGTGGGTAATGCAGAGCCCATTCAGAGCTTCTAACAAGCTCCAAACAGAGCTTTGTGGAGCGCAAGACATGCTCCATCGTGCATGTGCGAGTGCCTTCCCACCTGCCATGAGGGTGTCTCTGCAGTTCTGTTTTATCGTGGTGAAGAGAGGCTGTGGTTTTTTTTTCTGGTGTCTCTTCACATGCCCGGTCAAAGAGCTTTTCTGGTGCCTTTCGGTGTTCTGGAAGTTTTTTCTTCTGCCTGTCTTTGGGTCCCTTTTTCCTCTTCCCTTAATATTTTTTACCAATTTTGTCTTTTTTTAAGTTCCCTTTATTTTCCGGTCAGTAGGTGTGTTTAGGCCTTGACTCTGGTTGGGTTTTAGCCATCCTTTTTTTTTCTCAGTGCCTTGTCCCTTTTTCCAGCACCATCGAGCCGTTTGATTTCACTGCGGAAGTTCTTCTGTCCATGTCATCTAAAGTTCCCAGTGGCTTTAAGCGCTGTACGGACCATCTCTGGAGCAGACACCCATTCTTGGTGTCCTTAGTGCTTAGGGCCCAACCATAGCCCTGCTAACCGTGTCCTCTGTCTGCGTTATGCACAAGAGAACACAGGTGTCCAGAGAAGCTCAACGGGAAAAGGGTTTTGGAGCCAAGTCCTCGATGCTTGCATCGACATCTGGGTCGGCAACGACGTCGAAGACTGCATAGGCATCAGGAGCATCTGTCCCAAGTATAGCTGCTTCGAGACCTATGGACACTGGGAGCAGTAGTGCATATCGTAAGGTCTTGGCCAGGGGCACCTATGACACTTTTTTGACTTGGCATCCAGGATCTCTGCTCAGAGTATAGCAATGTGCAGACTCTCATGGATGCATGTTCTGACTTGGAACGTTCTGTTCAGCAGAAATTGGCAGATGCCCCATGCTGGGGGATAACCTTTTTGGAGAGAAGGTTGAGGAGGTCGCTGACCAAATGAAGAAACATACTGATACCATCTCTTCTGTCTCCCGCCGGCACTTTGTGCACCTTCCTTCTCATCCAGGAGGTATTTTGGCAAGTTGGGAAAGGGTGCCTACTACCCACAGAGGCATAGGTATGCTGCTATGTCTAACCAGCCTGCTGAGGCTCAACCCTAGCACACTCATTCTCATCAACCGCAAGCGCCTAAGGCCCTGCTGCTCCCCAGCTAAAGCAAGAGGCAAGCTTTTGACTGGCTCCAGCAGAGCATAACCACTGTCAAAGTGTCTGTACTGGAGGGAGACTGAAAGTTTAATACAAAGGTGGCCCTTATAACCTCTGACCGGTGGGTTCTTCAAATAGCCCGTCTGGATACGCCATGAATTGGTTTCAGTAACCTCCAAATGTCCACTGAGAGCTCATTACTTGCACACCTTGGATTGCAAACAAGCATTGGCCTTATTACATAGAGCTGACGAGGCCCCACAGACAATCCACCTAGCTTTTTGATTCTTTGATCCCAACAGGATGGGGTCACTGTTGGGAAATAGTTTCTAATTGGCTCGTAGATTGCATTTCTTTCACTTATGCCTAGGCAGGACTGACCCTAGATGGTCATGTCACAGCTCATAATGTAATAGATATGACTGAGTCGGTAGCCCACTTGTAGTCAGCCTTATTGAAGAAATTTGCAAGGCTGCGACGTGGCCTTCAGTCAACTCATTCACATCTCATTACTGCCTTGAGCAGGATACCTGACGCAATAGTCAGTTCTGGCAGACAGTGTTGCAGAATCTGTTTGGGGTCTAGAATCGAACTCCACCCCCAGGCCTGTTTTCTTCTGTTCTATGCTGCACTCTCACTCAGTTTTATATAGTTTCAGGTTAATCTGAGTTATGTCCTCAACATTGCGAGGCCTAATCGTCCAATGTTTGATATTTGTAGTGAGCCTGGATGCTAGTGATTCCCCACTTGTGATAATAAATAGGCTTGCTTGTCCTTGGAGAAAGCGAAGGTACTTACCTGTAGCAGGTTTTCTCCAAGGACAGCAGACCTTATATTCTCACAAACCTGCCCACCTTCCCTTGGAGTTGTCTCCTATTTACATTTTATTTTAGCTGTAGTATCTAACTGCAGTAGACTTGCCCTCGCAGTAGGAGCATATCTTGTGCTCCACAAAGTTCCATTGTGAACTTGTTAGAAGCTCCAAACTGGGCAATGCAGTGCAGCATTACCCACTTGTGAGAACATAAGGCCTGCTGTCCTCGGAGAACACCTGCTGCAGATAAGTACCTTTGCTATACAAGAACACCCTTAGGGCTTGATGATGGTGATTGTGAAGTGCATGAAGTGGGCTTAGAAGCTGTAGCTCATGGTCATCCTTTCCTGTTACCCATCAAGGAGGAAAGCACTACACAACATGGTGACTAGCAGACACTATCTTAGACATGCCCCTCCCTTCCCCAGAGCCCCTGATGACGTAAAAAAGTAGCTAAATATAATACATGCCAAATATGTCATCTGCCTGGGGAGTACTCAACAAGTGAGAGATTGCTACAACTGTAGGCGTATGACACAGAGCTTAGGAAGGCAGAATACACCAAAACTGTCAAACCTAATCTAGGGAAAATGAAGATTAGCATATGTTAACAGTAACCAAGCATATTGACTGAGCTAGTGAAATATATTGAATGATAATAGGAAAGTATATTGATGTCCATGCTGTTGTAAGACGGGGCATAATGAAACAATTCAGAAACATCTATTTGTGTGTTTAGTCCCCATCCTAGACTACACAGGAGAGCAGCTTGCTGGTGACTTGTTGCCAACACACTGCTCATGAGCCTTCAACATACTATGTTGCAAGGTCATAAGCAGTAACCAAAGACTATGGGATTTGCAAGTCAACATAGGACACATTCTGCAGGGCCCACTACGTACACAGATACTATAAGAAAGCCCAGAAACATAATAAAAATAAATCAAACATCAACCCAAACACAGAGAAATAATATATCTGGTACATGTGGATTATAAGTAAGCAGAAACGTGAAGAATACTAGTAAATAAAAAACATTAAAAAAAACACCAGGAGCTGTGCTGACCACAGGTGAATACTGGCATTATTCTTATCACAAAGCTAGGGAGTAAGCTTATTCAGAAAGAGCACTATCACTTTCAGATGTGGACCTCAGAAATCCCTCTTGCTATGAACTGAATCAAAGATTTTTGGCTTTCCATTCAAAATGGTCTTGCATTGGTACAGCAATGTGTGTGCTCTTTTCCTTTCTTTTATTTCAAACTGTGAGAGTGTACCTCAGCAGAGCAATCCTGGAGAAGGTAAACGCACAGTTCTCGGAAAAAGTGGCCCAGCTTTGTGAGATGCAGTCAGTATGAATACTTTATTTCCAAAATGATGAAGCCAAGGATCTCCACTGAGTTGTTTGCTGTCCTTTGGAGCTGGACCAAGGGCACTATATGTCCCACTAATAAGGAGCTTATTGTTAAGCGTAAATTGCAACTAGCTTGGCAATCATTCAGAAAGAAATCCGTTGCTTTTTTGGGTAGGGTGATAATGTGAAGTCAACCTATTTTTCCATTATGAATTTGTAGGAGTGCTGAATTTTATTTTTCAGTCTTTTGAGCTATAACTGTTAATGAGCCTTCTTAACTTGCCCAGTTCTTGTCAGTCATCTGCCATCATCTTGTTAATTGTGGACAGTAGTTATGCAACTTTCTGAACTGATTTCCTATCAGGCATTCAAACTAGTGTGAATCTGCAAAGAGGGAGCTGTTGTATTATAGGAAGAGAAAGATGAGATACTTGATTTCTACAAGTAATGTTTTGTTTTGAAAGCACAATTTTTTCCAAAATTTTAGTTTCAAATTTTTTTTGGGGGGGGGGGGGATGGAGGGGCTATTCACTTATTTGGACTATAGAGCTGAAATAGTTCTCTGTTTGGGAGATTTAGGCATTTCATAAGCCTTGGGAGCAATGAAAGAATAAGTTTGCAGAAAGATCTGCAAGAAACACTGAAATTGGTAAAAGATGGCACATAGGGCTAGATTCTATATATCAGCCTTAAAAATCAGCGCTGAGAGAAAATATGCGTAGGCATATTCTATAAATTTAGGTGTGGTTATAGAATTTGCCTAAATCTAGGCATAATTTACATAATATACCCATCACCCATTTTCTGTGACTATATTTAGTCGCAGCCATTTACTCTAATGAAAACCTAATATAAACGCAGATGCCTAATTACTGGCGGATGAGCATATTCTAACAGTGTGCATAAATTCTAGGAAAGCCCACTACCTTCTTTCCCATGGCCATGCCTCCTTTTCAGATCCATGTCTTAGAATTTACGCGCATCACTTTATAGAACATGCTTAGAAATCTGTGCATGTAAATTCCAGCTAATGCCAATTAGTGTCAATAATTGCTTAAGTTAAATTATCAGTATTGATTGTCTGTTAAGCTAATTAAGTTGTATGCACAAATCCAGAATATGACCGGATTTGAGCACACAATATATAGAATCCGGAAGGAAAAAGTGGCCTTTTACTAAGTTGTGTCAAAAAAGTGGCCTTAGCGTGCCCTTGCATGGGATTTTCCTGCACGCTAAGGTTATTTGTATGTGGCATTAAAAATGGGCATTTTCTGTTTTCTGTATTAATGGCCATGCGCTAATGTTTCCCTTAGCGTGCAGCCATTAAAATAAAACTATCATCATGCACTTACCTTCACCCATTTTGTAGGCAGTAAGGGCTCACATTCTTTTTCTGCACTAACCAGTTAGCTTAGTAAAGGGCCCAAAAACTGCCCATCCGTAATAAGCTCGACAAATATCTTCCTCTCCTTTAGAGATCCACTGTGTTTCTCATGCTTTCTTGAATTCAGATACAGTCTGAATTCACTTTACCACTGCTCTGTGAGGTCATCCATGCCTCTGCCACTCTTTCAATAAAGAAATATTTCCTTAGAGACTTTTGTCTGTTTCCTTTCATTTTCAGCCTTTGACCCTGTTCAAGAGCTTTCTTTTAATTGATAGAGGCCAACTTCTTGTGTATTTATGCCATGGTGGTATTTAAATGTCCATTTCCCCTCTCACTTTTCTTCTAAAGTATGTATTTTGAGATCTGTATCTTCCATATGCTTTATATGCTGCCTGAACCAACTGATTCCATCTTCTTTATATCTTTTTCAAGGTGTGGTTTCCAGGATTGTACATAGTTGAGATTCAAAAATGCCTTGTCTACAGCTATTTCATACAGACTTTCTGAAATTTCACTTTGAAACTATCCTTTAGTGCTTATATTGGCTTGCAGGGAATGTCACAGTACTTGTCCCTCCCATGCTCAAAACATGTTACCGCTATGGCTACTACTACTACTACTATTTAGCATTTCTATAGCGCTACAAAGCGTACGCAGCGCTGCACAAACTAGAAGAAAGACAGTCCCTGCTCAAAGAGCTTACAATCTAATAGACAAAAAAATAAAGTAATCAAATCAATTAATGTGTACAGGAAGGAGGAGAGGAGGGTAGGTGGAGGCGAGTGGTTACAAGTGGTTACGAGTCAAAAGCAATGTTAAAGCGGTGGGCTTTCAGTCTAGATTTAAAGGTGGCCAAGGATGGGGCAAGACGTAGGGGCTCAGGAAGTTTATTCCAGGTGTAGGGTGCAGCGAGACAGAAGACACGAAGTTTGGAGTTGGCAGTAGTGGAGAAGGGAACAGATAAGAAGGATTTATCCATGGAGCGGAGTGCACGGGAAGGGCGTAGGGAAGGACGAGTGTGGAGAAATACTGGGGAGCAGCAGAGTGAGTACATTTATGGTTAGTAGAAGAAGTTTGAACAGGATACGAAAACGGATAGGGAGCCAGTGAAGCGACTTGAGGAGAGGGGTAGTATGAGTAAAGTGACCCTGGCGGAAGACGAGACGGGCAGCAGAGTTTTGAACCAATTGGAGAGGGGAGAGGTGACTAAATGGGAGGCCAGCAAGAAGCAGATTGCAGTAGTCGAAACGAGAGGTGACAAGGGTGTGGATGAGGGTTGGTTTTAGAGTGCTCGGAAAGAAAGGGGCGGATTTTCGGATTTTGTAAAGAAAGAAACGACAGGTCTTGGCGATCTGCTGGATATGAGCAGAGAAGGAGAGAGAAGAGTCAAAGATGACCCAAGGTTTCGAGCTGAGGAGACAGGGAGAATGAGAGAGCCATCAACAGAAATAGAAAACGGGGGGAGTGGGGAGGTGGGTTTGGGGGGGGGGGGGGAAATGAGAAGGCTCGGTTTTGGTCATGTTTAATTTCAGGTGGGTTGAGACATCCAGACAGCAATGTCAGACAAGCACGCTGAAACTTTGGTTTGGATGCAAGGTGAGATATCAGGGGTAGAAAGGTAGATTTGGGAGTCATCAGCATAGAGATGGTAGGAAAAGCCATGGGATGAGATTAATGAACCAAGGGAAGAAGTGTAGATAGAAAAAAGGAGGGGACCAAGAACAGAACCCTGAGGTACGCCGACAGGCAGAGGGATAGAAGTAGAAGAGGTTCCACCAGAGTGAACACTGAAGCTGCGGAGGGAGAGGTAGGAAGAGAACCAGGAAAGGACAGAGCCCTGGAATCCAAGTGAGGACAGGGTATCAAGGAGTATGCTGTGATCGACAGTGTCAAAAGCAGCGGAAAGATCAAGAAGAATGAGGATGGAATAGAGACCTGGATTTAGCCAGTAATAGGTCATTGGAGACTTTAGTAAGTGCAGTTTCGGTTGAGTGGAGAGGGCGAAAACCAGATTGTAGTGGGTCAAGAATAGCATGTGAGGACAGAAAATCAAGGCAGCGGTGGTGAACAGCACGCTCAAGTAATTTGGAGAGAAAGGGAAGGAGGGAGATGGGTCGGTAATTAGAGGGACAAGTAGGGTCGAGTGAAGGCTTCTTAAGGAGAGGTGTGACCACAGCATGTTTAAAGGCAGCAGGGACAGTCGCAGTGGAAAGTGAGAGGTTGAGAATGTGACAGATAAAAGGAATAAAAGCAGGAGAAGATGGCATTAAGAAGGTGGGTGGGAATGGGATCAGAGGAACAGGTGGTACATTTTGAGGAAGAAAGGAGAAGTGTAGTTTCCTCAATAGTTACTTCAGGAAAGGTGGAAAGGGAATGAGGGGGAGGAGAGAGAGGGGAACGGACTAGTGGAGGGAGAGGTGGCGAGGTAGAGAATGCAAGGTTTATCTTTTGAACCTTGTCGTGAAAGAATTCAGCAAGGGTCTGAGGAGATAATGAAGGGGAAGTTGTGGGAGGGGGCACCTTGAGGAGAGAGTTCAATGTCGTGAAGAGAAGTCGAGGGTTAGAACCAAGAGAGTTGGTCAGTTGGGATAATAATCTGTTTGGCGCGTAAAAGAGCAGATTGGAAGGAGGTCAGCATGAACTTAAAGTGTAAGAAATCAGCAAGGGCCCGAGATTTCCGCCAGAGGCGTTCGGTGGAGCAGGTACAGGAACGTAGGTAGCGGATATTAGAAGTCAGCCAAGGTTGGGGTTTTGTACGCCTTTTAGGGCGGGTCATCAAAGGTGCAAGAGTGTCTAAGGCAGAGGATAGAGTATTGTTGTAAGAAGAAACAGCCTCGTTGACAGACGTGGATGGTGCCACAGTAGAGAGGAGGTTTGAAACACGGGAGGATAGAGATGAAGGGTCAATATCGTGAAGATTCCTAGATAAATTAGATAAGATAGGACGGGACTGGGAGGGAGGAGATTTAAGTGTGAAAGTTATAAGATGGTGATCAGAGAGGGGAAGATCAGAGGCAAGGAAACTAGAGGGTGAACAGTTGGACTCTAGTCCTCTTGGTCCCATTGGACAGCACACTTAATGAATGTTTGAAGCACCACAACATAAACTATGTGAACTGTTGGTCCATCCCTAATCGTGTTTCTTGGGTTAAGATATATTTTTGTGGAAGAGTATCATGCTTAATGTTTTCCAGAAAGCGGCTTCTACTTAAATTCATAATGGAGGAAATAGTTTAGTAATTCACAGTGCTGCTATGCTGATCTTTATAAGAACTCTGCAGAGAAATACAAAGATCCATATAAACATAAATGATTTAATGATTATAAAAGGAGTATTTTTAAATTATTTTAAAGGAGATGATATAATTGATCATCTTTTAACAGAAAAAATAAATACAACATACTAGGACAAAACTAGACTAGCTTTGAGGATATACAATCAAGTCTTTACACTAATTACCAAGATTATATTGCTATAGTCACAGGTTCTAGTTCCATGTAGCATAGTAATTCTCACTGCTCAGTACTCTGGTTGTATGTTTGAGGTTTGTGTTTCTTCTATTTTGCAAGCAAACTCTACACATTCATTGCTTAATTTTTTTCAGAGATAGGAGTTGTGTTTTCACAAATTGTTGCAGTCACTGTAATTAGCATGGAGATGTAGATTCTGACCAGGGTAGTGCATATGCTTAAACATAACTAATAGGTATAACAGAAGTAAAATCTTATTTCCAGTGGAATATTTGTTGGATTGTTATGTCTTCAGCATGAACTGTAAAGTTGTGACCTATAGGCTTAGTCTTTGTATTTTTTGTTTAATATATAGTTTTTCAACACTTGTTCTGGAAATGAGCAGTTTAACCTTGAAAATCCTGCATTTACATCCACTCCAATCTGTGGGCAGAAAGTCCTCATTACAACACCTCTTCACAAGGAAGTAACACCCAAAGATCAAAAGGAAAATGCAGGGTAGAACTGGAAATAATTGGGCCAGACCTTTGTATGATACAGGATCTTAATATTGAAAACTTCTTCTGTG
Source organism: Microcaecilia unicolor (assembly GCF_901765095.1). Taxonomy (NCBI): domain Eukaryota; kingdom Metazoa; phylum Chordata; class Amphibia; order Gymnophiona; family Siphonopidae; genus Microcaecilia; species Microcaecilia unicolor. Next base: position 35,815 of record NW_021963651.1, on the reverse strand, counting down.
GAAATAACTTTAAAATAAAGTGCTTAAATATTTACACAGGTATTAACCTTATTTCCTTAGCTTCAGCAGCAGATGAATCCAGGAACTGGGGGTTGTATCCGTCTACCAGCAGGTGAGATAGAGAACACTGAAAGAAGGCAGTGACCTTGTGTTCATGTCCTTCCACCTTCAGTATATCTCTATCTCCAGCATAATTTTATTTATTTATTACATTTGTACCCCGCGCTTTCCCACACATGGCAGGCTCAAATGCGACTTATATAGTAACAATAAGAAGAATTTCAAGTCGTAAGAAGAACATACAATTGTAGTAAAAGTACTATTAGTGGGTTAACGGATAAGTAAATTGAACAGAGGAGGAATTAGGTGTATAAGTAAATAATGGGAAGGATAAGGAACTTTGATTTAACCACAGTGTGGAGGAACACTGTGAGCCTTGAAATAAGAGGGGTGGAGGACAGGATGTAAAGTTAAGGTGAAATAAGTCCTGTCCAAGGGTGGTGGCTGTTTTTACCTGAGACCCTCGTCTCCAGTGGAGGGCTCAATTGAATAGAGTGTAATGAATGTTTGTGGAAAGAAGAGTAACCCCTACAGAGTGGTTAGCAGAAGCTAATGATTGGATTTGCATTTAGAATGGTTAATTTGCATATCCTGGGAAGCTGGCTGAGTATAGTTAGGGTTACCATATTTGCCCTAAGAAAAAAGAGGACACATGCCCCACCCATTGACACACCTCTTCCCCGCCCCCACCCCGCCCATGCCCCGCCCCTTGCCCCGCCCCCTATTCAAGACTTCAATGGAGCTGGAGACACTCACAGAATAACAAGTCACCCTGCAACCCACAACAAGATGATAGTTCCGCATGGCCGGGGGCACTTTTAAGAGAAACAACATTGGGCAATAAAACGTTTCACAGAAAAAGAAAAAAACACCAGCCAGCATGCTAGGGACGGAGGATACCACTTGTACAGATAGATGAGGTAGGAGAGGAACGGTAAGGAAGCCCTGGAGAGTTGAAAAAGATAGCACAGAGAAGCTGCCGGACATTTGTGCACCTTTGTTCCAATCCAAATGAAAATCGAGAACAGGAGGATTTATTTTTAACCCAACAGGGAGAGAGATACCAATTGAATTACCCAGCCAGTTCCATTCTGGTCTCCCCCCCCCCCCCAGACGGGCCACAGTTTTCTTGTACTTTAACTTGAACAACTACTATCTCCGGTTTTATTACTTCCCACGAATCCCCACACTACCGCGACTGCATGGCAGGCAGCAGCCTGCCAACTAAGTGAAGTAGCACTAGCAGCTACATCAAGAAAGTGGCTCAGTCCGTCCGACCCTCAACCCAGACCCACACAACTCGGACAAAAAACAAATTTACCTCGTGGCTGCAGCAGGCACTACTAGTCTCGTGTACGTGCAGGAGGGACTGAGAACGGGAGGGGCGGATCGATCAACTAATCAGCTGATTGGGGCGTGTACGTCATCACGCACGGACGCTGCCGTCGGACGAAGGGAGGAGACTGAAAGTCAGGAGGAGGAGCGGAGGACTCGTAGAAAACCCGGACAAAGCCAGCAAACGAAGAAATCCGCCCGGACTCCCGACAGCGCCCTCAAAAAGAGGACATGTCCGGGGAAATCCGGACAAATGGTAACCTAAGTATAGTATAACTGACCCACACGTTCCCCAGTGGAAGACTCAGTTCAAGAGTGCTTGCTAAAGTGCTTGGTGTAAGAAGAATACCCTTTCAGAGTAATTAAAGTATTGTATGTGAGAGAAGAATTTACCTTCTGGTGGTTAATTTGCATATCCTAGGAAGCCTGTTTGTCAAATGGTATTCTCTAGACAGAGCATCAGGCGGCACAAGGAGGGTAACAGAACTGTGACCTACTACCGGGGAAGGTTTCAGAAGGGGGGATGTTGGACGAAATAACCAGTCTCTTATGATTATTCATCCTGAGTTAAAGGGGAGCCTTGCTCATTCTATTTGAAAGAGAAATAAAGCACTTGAAAGAGAACTTTCCTATGGATTATTTTCTTGTGGAAAAACTTCAGGTTCCCTAGCGCCTCCTGTTGAGAATGAGGGAATGCTACATGGTTATCTCCTGTTAAAAGGGTGGAGGAGCCTATTGGATTTTCTGCCACACTTCCCTGGATGGGGGGAGGTATTGTCAGGAGGAACTTAAGACATCACTTCCTGTTGAAAGAGGTGAACGTGATAATACGGAACCATGGTCATAGAAATGATCAATGGGGCTCTTTCTGAACCCTTTCCCCTGAAGTGCAGAAGCTGGCAGGACTATTCTTTTTTTCCCTCTCTTTTTTTTTGTATTTGGAAACCTCTACTGAATTTAATACATTTCTTATGTGCCACATACCTTTTTTAGTTCAGTACAAGATGCAAACAAGAAGATAGGCATTCCTAGGCCCTGCAACAGATTAACATTACAAGCCAATATTTCTTACACTAAGATATAACAAATTCCTGAAATAATGCTTTTAAGTATTTTTAAAATAACATACAGGTAGACATTAATCATAACTCGAAGTTAACCATTCCATATTTTGCCGCCTAATAGGTAAAAAGTTGATAATATCTGTGGGGTCCTTTTACCAAGCAGCGCTAAAAAGTGACCTGCGGTATCCCCAACGTGGGTCTTTCCCACACGCTGAGTCTACCGTTAGCACTTTCAGTAATTCCCCATTAGCACGTAAGCCCTTACCACCACCTATTTTGTAGGCATTAAGGGCTAACGCCACTAAACAGCACATAACAATGTGCAAAACCGATTAGCATAGCCACGCCCACTCTCCACCCCCAAACACCCCAGCGCTAAAAAATAAATGTTCTGTTTTAGTGCATGGGTAGCACGCTCTGATTCTAAACCTATCATGGGACGCCTGAGCATGCCCCACGATAGTGCATTATAACCTGGAGCAAACGTGCATTAGTGCTTACCGCAAGTTAGTAAAAAGGCCTCCTGTCTGTATAGGTCCTCCTTCCAACCTGGAAAATGTAACTTGAATTTTTTTTCTCAAATATGACTTACTATAAGTAGAAAGAAAAACTATTAAGTTATACATAGTGGATTAGATTCTAGATTTGACGTCGAAAAAATTGGCACCAATGGAAACTGAAGCTATGAATATTATATAAACCATGCCTAAAATTAGGTGCAGTTTACAGTATATGTGTAGTGCTGTCCACTTCACTACAATTTAGGTGCAGTCATTTACACCAATGAAAACCTGGTATAAATGCCCACACCTAACTGTAGGCGCGGTATGGGTTATTATATTTATTGGAATTTATTAACTGCCTTTATGAAGAGATTCACCCAAGGCCAACACTGCAGGTACAGTTTAACATAAAACTTACAATTTTGTTAACAGCATAACAAGAGTAAAATAACCAAGAATAAACATAAATACAATAGATGAGGTAAACTTGAAAACAGTAACTTGAAACCTAATAATAGAACTACTGTGAAACAGTATAAAAAATATACACATTTTCGAATTACACCTCGCAAAGAAATCCGCTTTGTTTTATATAGGGAGAAATGGGTACCACTTGTATCTTACTTTGGCACTGTACAGAATTAAGCACTAAATTAGATGTGTCTTATGCCTATGTATGCTTTATTCTATGCTTTGTTTCCTCCAGCCCCCTCCCCTTCCCCCCCCCCCCCCCCTCTTTTCTCTCTTTTTTTCACTCACTTTGTACTTAGCTGTGGATAGTTTTCCTCTTCATTGTGAGCTCCGGTATTGCCATGTTTTGTAAAATGCAACTTGTTGCTGTGTTGTGAGCTCTTATGTTTGAATTGAAAATCAATAAAAGAAATTAAATATAGAAAAAATATATATACACATTTAACAGCAGTGGAATTCAAATACCAGAGATATAATACAATGTTAGCATAATAATATTGATACACCTAATAAGCATGCAGTGGGACATTTAACTAACATAGATATGATGCTAAATAGTTTCTACAATCTGGCTTACCATATAGCTGAGGGACAAGAGCAGATATATGATGGGAACAAGATGCGTGGTACAGAGTCAGTTGGGATCATTTGATGGTTAACTAAAATCAAGGTAAGTTCTTTGTATAGTTAAGCAAGAGGTAAGGAACTGATCTAAGTTACAGTATGCGTAACAAGCTAGTCCAGGTGCAGAATTGGTGTATAGTCAGTTACCTACGAATAAAGGCTTAGGAGAACAGCCAGGCTTTTACCTGCTTCCCAAGTAGTAGTAGTCTCAAATTATACCTAGCTCCTCTGGGAGTAAATTCCAGAGCATGGGGGTACTCCTGAGAAGACTCGCTGGCGGGTATCACGTTGTACAATTTCTTTTGATGAGGGTATAGTAGTGATGATCCTTGAAAGGACCTTAGAGGTCTTAAAGATATGTAAAAAGTTAACTTATTCTTTAAGAACTCTGGCCCATTTTGTCTGAGGGCTTTGAAAATCAAAGTTAGTTTTAAATTTAGCCCTGTAAGGTACTGGTAGCCAGTGTAGCTTTTGCAGGAAGGATTTAATGTGGTCACGCCACTTTAGTTGGAGCTGATACAAACTCTCTATGTTTTGGCCAGTGTACAGGGCTTTATAGTAGTCTAGTCATGATATTATCGTGGCATGGACCACTGTGGTCAGACTCGCCTTTTCAATATTTGGAGAGAGATTTTGTAGCTGCCATAGGTGATAGACAGTTTTTGAAGGTTGTTTGAGTTTGTGGGATCAAAGTGATGAATCTAGCGGTATCCCAAGATTCCTGACCTTTGTATAGACTCCAGCTTGTCTGACCTCCTTCAAATAATATAACACAGAATTATCTAAATGCTAACAGTGTCCACCACTGTTATAATTGTTACAAATAAAACTGCTTTATAAATTACTAAAATAAGGAGAGTCAGACTCAGAAGGCTGTTATTTATATGAGAAGAAGCATTTTATTTAAACTTACCAATTAGGGTTACACTGGCATATGATTATTTCAGTTCAGGTAGTTCATCAAAGCAGTATTTAATCAGTCAAGACAGTCCACAAGCTTTTTCTCATAGAGAGCGGTAAACTGAACGCTAATTGTGAATCCACAGTATTACTTCTCTAACTTCTACAGATTACAGCTGTTAGTTATACCCTAAAAATCACATGCAATAACGTCATATATTTATTTCTGTCCTCATTCTCCATATGTAATTATAATACTAATTTGCTTAGTATCAAATTATCTTTGTGTCAGCATTACTAAATTTTCATATAATCAGCACTTTGTTACTGGAAATCACTTAATCTAACATTTACTGTAATTTCACCTATCAGAAGGTCATTAGAGTCATTCTCATTTGTGACAATGTCCTCATAACCACATGTTCTGTTTACTCTTACCACAAGTTTCGTTTACTGCCTACCACCTGTTGAACTATCAAAATTCCCCTAAATTAGCTGGGTCTATAAATTATTTTCTAATGAAATCATATTTCGGTTCCTTAGTAAAACTGCTTGCAAACCATTTTTATTTCCTGGTTAGGCCATATTGCAAAACCTTTACAAGAAAATAATGAGTGGAGTGGAACAGGTGGATGTGAAGCGTCTGTTCACGCTTTCCAAAAATACTAGGACTAGGGGGAATGCGATGAAACTACAGTGTAGTAAATTTAAAACGAATCGGAGAAACATTTTCTTCACCCAACGCATAATTAAACTCTGGAATTCGTTGCCGGAGAACGTGGTGAAGGCGGTTAGCTTAGCAGAGTTTTAAAAGGGGTTAGACGGTTTCCTAAAGGACAAATCCATAAACCACTACTAAATGGACTTGGGAAAAATCCACAATTCCAGGAATAACATGTACAGAATGTTTGTACGTTTGGGAAGCTCGCCAGGTGCCCTTGGCCTGGATTGGCTGCTGTCGTGGACAGGATGCTGGGCTTGATGGACCCTTGGTCTTTTTCCAGTGTGGCATTACTTATGTACTTATGTACAGGGCCATTTCCAGTAAATGTTAATAAATATACCATTGGAAGCATTTTTCAGTTTGCACTTTTTAACCTTTTGAGGCCTAGTCCAGCACACAATCTGACAGACTATTGTTCAGCCTGTGATATGGTATGATCCATATTAACACCTGTGGTTTTAAGGGGAGTTCATACTTCACAAAAGGTATTTTGAAGTTTGGTTTTGTCCACTTGTGTTTGGTACCCAAAGAACCTCTGTTTTATTTGGGTTCAGGAAAAGTTTGTTGTTGTTTGCCCTTTTCTGAGTTGCGATTAGGCAGGCAGCCGGTTTATTCAGAGCTGTGGGTAGATTGTGTTCAATGGGTATGAGTAGTTGCACATCATCAGCATAGATGTAGAATTTTGTGTCCAGTGACTGAAGCAGCTCAGCCAAAGGCTTGAAGTAGATATTAAATAAAATGGGAGACAGTATGTATCCTTGTGGCACTCCACAGTCCAGTGCCCAAGATAATGATGTGCTGTTGCTGAACAGAACTGATTGTTGTTTATCTGACAGGATTTTAACCAAATAAATACTGTGCCACTGATACCTATTTCTGCCAGTCGTGTAAGCATGATATTATGATCCATGGTGTCGAAGGCAGCTGAGAAATCGAGCAACTCTAGTACTGAGGCAGATCCCCTGTCAGTTTCTGTGCAGATCATTAAGAAGGAACACAAGAAATGTCTCTCTTCTGTACCTAGGTCTGAAGCCAGATTACTTTTAATTAGCCAGTCATTGAGTTGACTGCAGACTGTCCTTTCTATAAGTTTTGCCAGGAAAGAAATGTTAGAAACTGGTTGGTAGTTTTGAGCTTGTTCTGGTCCAGTGAGCTCTTTTTCATTAGGGGGTGCACCACAGCTCTTTTTAGTGTTGTTGACAGCTGCACCTTCCGTAAGAGAGGAGTTACCAATTTTAGTGGCCCCTCAATGAGGCCTGTGCTCACTCATTGTACAGTATTTCCTAGGTAGGGATCAAGAGGGCAGGTTGTATGCTGTAGACCTTTCAGTATATTTTCAAGAGCTTCTTCTGTGACCTGGTTGAATGATTCCCAGATGGCTGTGGATAGTGGGGAAGAGGGAGTGTTCTCTCTTCAGTAGCTGGTAGGAGCTTTGATGGGACTTTCTGTAGGTCCTTATGGAGACCTTTAATTTTGATGCCTAAGTGGCAAAATCATTGCTGGTTAGTTGTGACTGGGAAGGCTGGTTCTGTTATGGATTTTGCAGTAGGCTGTTTACTATCTTAAATAGCTACTTGGTTGAATTTGCAGCTTGTTCTATGTGTTGAGAAAAATATTGTTTTTTGGCTGTTGTTATGACCTGGTGATACATTGTCATGTGTTTCTTACAGTTGAGCCTGCCTTCATCTAGATGCGATTTTCTCTATTTTCTTTCAGGATGACATCTTTGATGCTTAAGGACCTGTAGTTTTAGGGAGAACCACGGGGAGCAATGGTTTGTGGAGCATAGGACCTAGTGAAGAAACAGTGTGTTTTAAACCTGTAAAATGCATTGGATATTTTCCTGCCTGAATTATGTCCTGAAGTGTATTTCTCTTATTTGGCCAGCAGGTAGTGTTTCTTTGCTATAAAGCTGTTACAGAGAACTGAATGGTCTTTTCTTTGGTTTAACATAAACAGGAAGCAAGAAGCAGTATATATTTAAAATCTTGTTGATTGGGCTGTGATTGGCCCAAGAGCTCTTTTAATTTCAATTGTACTGGCTTTTGCCTCAGTTTCAGTCCGGAAGAAAAGAGAAACAGATCTTTGCTGAGGCTCTGTGAACAATTATATGTCCTGATCTTCCCAGGTACTTTTTAGAAAGTATAGTTAATGTTATAATTAATCCATAGTTCAATTACCTGTTATTGTTTGCTGACTGGACATTTTTTATACACTGTTCAATTTTTAAAACAATTGTTTATTGCCTCTGCCTGTCTACACTGATAATCCTGGTTTTTTGTGTGTTAGGTCTATGAATGCTTTCTTGGAACTGTGGAACCACTGGGAGTGTGGCTTCAGTAACCTAGAAATAACTGGGAATAATTTGAGAGCAGGAGACTCGCCCAGAGGTGGTGATGACCCAGTCGGTGAGAGGAGGGTGCTAGTGTAGAGCACGAGCGGCAGGTGCAGGCGGACCTGAGCTATACTGGGGTTAGACCCTCTAAGTGGCCACGGGGTAACCCCAGGCAGGTAGCTATAGATTCGTGACAAGCTTAAACTGTGAAGTCCTTACCTGGGAAAACAAGGGAAGGAGACTTCACGCAGTGGAGGGCAAATCCCAGAGAACTTCAGGTGCATGGCCCAGCAGAGTGAATCAATTCAAATGTACAAGTCGACCAGCGGCTATCAGGTTCAGTTTGCCCTTACGGGCTCGGGAGCATGCCCACTAAATAAAATCAAGAAAGCTTGCTGGCAGAATGCCGATGCTGCATGCACTTATTCCCCTTCGCCACCCGCTGCCACTTGGGGTGATGTTTTACTATTGACAAAGACTGCCCAGATAGAAGGTGGGCAATGGGGACAGTCTCAGGGAAAATCCCCTTCGTCTCTTCCAAAGTATGAACTTGATGTAGACAGCCATCCTTAGAAAAGGAACGCAAAGGGATGTCTCCATTTTTATTTAATCCCCTGCTCCTGTAATCGGGCTGTGATGGGTCGCAGTTCAGAACAGTGTTTGAGGGTGACACTGGCCAGATCCTGGTATACTTCCACATGGTAAGAGCTGGTTGTTGGCCAGCTGGGGCAGTCTTACGAATGTACTTTTAAGCTTGTAGTCACAGAAACAGGCCACAGTGTCCTTTGGCTGGTTGTTTCTCGGACTGTCCAGGGCCCTGTGTGCGCGTTCCAGCATAATTGTAGTTTGATCCACCTTAGTCTGCCCCTCCGATTGTAGGGAGCTGGCTATCTGCTGCACCAGATATACACTGTCCACGCAGGTGCTAATGTCCAGCAGGCTGCAAAACCAGAGATTCTGGTGCCAGCTCCAGTTTTCCAAGACCTCCAGTTCTTCAAGGATCTGCTGGTCACCTATGCAGACATCCACAACCTGCTTGTCTAAAGATCCCAGGGCCTCTCTGTGCTCTTCAAGCCTCATTTCCATCTTCTCAATGCGGTGCCCAGCTTGTGGATCTCGCCGTTTTTAATGTCTGGTTTTAATTTCTTGGAGCCAGTCCTTCAGCTCGCCGAGGGGGCTCAGCATGGCATCTGCCGGCCCAGTGCCTGTCCTAAAAAGGCCCGGTGGGGAGTCGTCTGCAGCACAGCTGCCAGGTCCAGGCCTGCCATGCAGCTGAATGCCGAACCAGCATCTTAGGCAAACTTAATTAACTCAATAGGATGCTGTTGACTGCTCATCTTATCTGGGTCCCCATTAGAAAACTATCTACAGGTGAGCAAGATGGTCCCCGTATGGCTCTGGGTTGCTAAAAATCGCACGTTATTCCATGGGGTGAGACAGTGCTCATGGCTCAAGCAGCCATACTACTTAATGAAGTCACTTCCCCTCCCCGGGAATCCTAGTTTTTTTATTTTAATATATTTGTTTTGCAAATTTTCACAAAAGTAACAAACAAGTAAATATAGGAATAAACCTACTCTCTTCTTAGACCTCCGTAAGTGGGGAAAGAAACCTAGAAAATAAAGAATATAGGAATCAAATAATATGAGTATATGCTTAACATACCATTTTCCTCAGGTTATAGTACTATAAATTCTGTTAAACTTTAGAAATTTTCTTAAGGTCCAAAAAAGCTCTTAATTGGGCTGGAACAAAAAAGGTATACTGTAGGATTATAACACAGGTGATACTGATTGGAGAAATCTCCCCCCAGCGTCACCGGTGGCCAAGGTTCCCCAAACAGAACTATCTGCAAGCAAAATACTCTGTACTCGGTCTGGAGGGGGGGGGGGGGGACCTTGGATTTGGCCCTATGCCACTTACTTCCGATAGAGAGAAATTAAACTGAGAAAGCAGGCTGAAATATATATTAGCTTTATTATAGATAAGAAAAATATAGATAAGATACAAATCTAGAAACTCTGGCAAAGCTTTAGCTGAATACAAAAATACGGGCTGTTAAACTTACAAACTATATTGTCACACTACACACTCTGATCCTTACTGGTTACTAGGTAAAATTACCCACTAATTGGCAATGCTACTGTTACCACCCCTCTCGGCTGGACTGTAGTGATGTGCTCCCAGATACCTTATTGTTGTAGTCATGGCGAATATCCAGGGAACACACACTCACAGCCGAGGGAGTGGAACAAATAAACTAACCTCATCCTTTACTCTCAAAGAATAAAGGAAGAAAAAAAGCTAAATTTAGGATTTGTTCCTGAACTGGAAGAACCGCACCTTCAGATTTGCAAATTATCTTTTACTTTATTGAATACAAATGCAAGCAAATTTTCATTCAAATAAACTCAAATTCACAATTAGTGTGTGGCTTAATAGAACTGCAATAACATATTCAACATTCAATTGTAGTTTTACATGTATACCCTTAACTTTTTCTGTTTCTTTCAACAAAATCACCTAAAAAGGCAGAAAAAAACCTTTTCAAATAAATATTTAAATTGTCTTTTAATCAAAATCAGATATTTGTTTTAATACTCTTTCCTTGCTATTGATGTCAGAATTTGAGTCTTTATGGGTATTATGGATGTTGGTGTAGGGATCTCACTTGAACCCAGAACACTTAGGCAAGTCAGGAAAACATGGATTTTTTTTTTATATTTGATGTAGTTCTGTTCTTTAGTTTTCCCTTAAAATGTTGTAAACCAACAAAAAATGATATGTCCTTCAACACCCTTTGCAAATGTCACTTAGCTGTGGTTGAGTTTATTTAGGTGAGGTCTTTCTTGCGTTGGAGCTCAGCCGGAACCCTTCAGAGGATAATTCACCGATCTCTTCTTCCTAAACCTCACTTATAAAGAAAATAATCAGGGAAGCAAAACCTTAAACTCCCTGTACTTGTTCAGGAACTGACTCCACTCTGGTGACAATTAATCATTTCTCAATACTGTGGCCACACTCACTAACTGAAATAAAATAAGTTAAAGGAGTACTCACTTCACAGCCTATTTCTCACTGTTAATTCCCTATTATAAACTATTGCAGAAGAAGGCTTTTGCACTGCATTCAGAGATCTCACACAGTAACCCATTCCATATTCAAATGGTGATTCAACATTCCATCTCACAAACTCCACTCAAATACATAACATTACTCTGTATAGCTGTCAGTTCAATCTTGAGAATGCAGCACACTCATACAAAACAGTGCTGGATTTTCTTTAATCTGCAGTCTGCTTCCAAACCCTGCACTGAACTCAGAACTCTCACAAACAACACACCTTTTACACAGACCCACTTATAGTTTCTCTCACTTAGTATAACTACCAGCAGAAATCACAGTCTCCCACACTCCTGTGTCTCAACTGTTTTTCCCTATTCTAAAAAGAGTAGGCAGCCATGTGTCCACTTAATACCTTAGCATATAGACTCTCATTCCACAAAATTGTAACTTACTTTTTATCTCTTGGAACCCAGTTCTATCTCTGAAACACCCTTCACACTCAGCTCACTTTCAATATCAAAGTACCCTTTTTCAATGTCACATTTCACTTTAAACTCATAAAATATACTGTTTTCTCTTACATTACACAGACACACACCATACGTTTTTCTTTCCCAGTCCTTCCCTGCTCTCTCTGCTCACCAGTCTCCCTAGCAACTCACCCCCCCCCCCCCAGAGGAACATCTGACATCCCTCAACCAATCAGCTTGTCAGCTAAAGACTGGGTTTCTTTTCTTATCTGTTTTAGAATCTTGGCTGTTTCCCTTCCCCCATAGAAGTTAATGCAAAACTTACTATATAGAGAATTTCAAAGTCAATTTTAACCTGACTTGTACCCAAAACAGCAAGGAACATTTTATAGTACAATCCCCACCTAATCATGGTTTATTTCTTGAAAAATAAAACCATATTTAAGAAACATCTCACACTTCCTTCACCTAACTCTATTAAAAATTTCCAAACTAACTTTAAACCTTTTCCAGCCAGCAGCATCCACCAAAACCCTGGAACAGCCCCCCCAGAGCCCCAGGAAAAAAACATTTAATATATGTTACTATATTACACTACAGCTATGTTACGAGGTAGTACGGTTATTAGCAGCTTATCTCCTGATCACGGTATGACTATACCCAGTCTTTTGCTCAGGTAATTACCACTCACTAAACCCAGACTAATAGGAAATAAATCACCATGTCTCTCACCAGGCTGACCTCCGTGGCAGTCTCTCGGGAGTTGGCACAGGATACTTCACAGACTCAAGCTGAGTTTGCAGCGAGTCTTAAGTCAGAGCTAGGACCGGTACTCTGCAGCAGACAGGGATGGCACAGGTCACTCCTTGCAGGTAGCTGAACTAAACGGTACTTTTCTCCAGATACACAGTTCAAGATGATGGACCTTATCAGGTCTCTCTGGTCTTCTTTCCAGCTTCCACCTTCTTCCAAGGATTCCGACTAACTAACTTCTCCTTGTTCCCGCTTTTCCCAGTACCTCTCAGTCCGGTGACTGCAGGAACCCAATCTGGATCTTCCTCAGCTCACTGCATGGCAAGAAGGGTCCGTTGTTCTTGACCTTCAAGTTGTTACATTGTGGTATGCATTTTCTGTTTCTCACCCGGCTTGCAGGAGCCTTTCAGCTTCTCAGGGAGATAAAGGGGAGCTGGTTTGCCCTCAGCATGTCCTTGGTGTTACATGACTGCTAGTGATTTTCCAGCAAGCTGAATTAGCTAAATCACTGATGTGCAGGTCATAGGTTCCAGACTCCATCTTTATGTCATAGGATTATGCAGGCCAAGACCAGCAAGGTGAGACACACAGGGAAATACCCCTACAATACTTAACATCCAGATAATGCAGTAAACATTTGCAGGGGTATGCTAATAAAAAAAAAAGTAGCTCCCAGATTCCTTGTTTCCACACGCATTGCAAGGAATTCTTTTTTCCTGTCCTGAGTTGCCTTAGTCACATCAGTATATAACCACAAGCTTTTTGACCTCAAAAAGTCATTCTGGAGTTACAAAAGAACAACTTCATCACAGAGTTCAAATCTTGCTCAAACACGAATGAAACCAACAAAGTGGCTCTTTCTTGAACATCTAAAAATGATTCTTCCAAGACTGCTGAAATTGATGGCTATTGACCCACAGTGGGTCCCATTTTATCTTTACCATCATTTGGCAAATAGTAAATCTTGTTAAAAGAAGGCATAACATTTAAAGGAAATTTTAATACTTCAACAAAATATTTTCTGAAGTATTCAATAGTATCCAAACTGGCTGTCTAAGGAAAATTAAGTACCCCTAAATTCAGTCTGCAATTATAATTTTCAAGTTGTTCTAATTCACGCTGGATCACAGCTATTTCATTTATAATTGTAGAAACAGTAGTTTTCAATTTCAACCCTAGTGGTTAGGGTGGTGGACTTTGGTCCTGGGGAACTGAGGAACTGAGTTCGATTCCCGTCACAGGCAGCTCCTTGTGACTCTGGGCAAGTCACTTAACCCTCCATTGCCTGCCGCATTGAGCCTGCCACGAGTGGGAAAGCGTGGGGTACAAATGTAACAAAAATAAAAATAAAAAAAAAAATACTTGCCAGGTTGTGTGCAGCTGCTGGACATGGTGGGATAACAGGAACTGGAGGGGACAGAGAATCATCTTGATCCAGGACCGAAGACACTTCTTCGCCTAAACACTCAGCAGGGCCCTCTTCTCTTGGTAAATCCTGAGGTTGTTTGGAGACAAAGCACTCAAGCATCTGTTGGACTGGAGAGCAGGTTCAGGCCGGCACGGGTTAGGCCTTCAGAACCCCATACGTTTGGTATGAGGCATAGTTCAAAGGGGAAACAACGGTCCACTGACCAAGAAATGTCAAGCAATGCAGAGCTCCAAACTAACGTGCTGCCATCTTGGCCACTCCCCCCCCCCCCCCCCCCCACTTGATTTGGGGAATCACAGATTTATAAAGAACTCTTTCCATAGGCAGTATATTGCCTTTCTTTAGAAAAGCTTGAAACTACTAACTGGCTAATGCTATTAAAGATCAGCCAAAAGTAGGAAACAAAAAGTGACCCCACACTGATTTCAAAACAAATATATAAAAGTAAATTGTGGTTAAGTTCTGCAGCTACTGCACATTAAATGCAAAGATTAATGTATGCTAAGTGCATAGTCTGTGCACTACCTGTTTGTTCCCATACAGTTACCGTACAGAAAATGTCTTTACCAAACACTAACTTGAATACACAGTCTGCATACATTCTCTGCACAAAACTCATTCATTTCTTCCTTCATAACAAACTATGTGTTGAACCTGAATTAGTACACACTGTTATGCCATTGTGGTACGATATCGCATTTGTATGCTAAAATGAATGCAAATTCATATACTAACTGCTTAACACATTTTAGTGAAAAGCCCCAACATCGTTTTGTTCAAAAATACATAATATCTGTTTAGAAGACAGAAGTGCCAAAAATATGAGACAAAACATAAACAGGGTGTGTAAACCCAAATCTTGATATCAGTTCTGTTTCAGTGATTCCTCATTCACGGAATCTCTTTGTCAATGGCTGTATTGCAAAGCTGAACTAATTACAGTGTGAGATATTTGAAGTGTAGCAACACCCTGGGTAGCCTCATAATTTTAACATTGGGCTGTGAATAAGGCTTATTGTGATCCTAGGCAAGTCGCATCTATCTCCATTGCTTCAGGTACAACTTATCCCAGGTACAGCAAGGAAGCTGGTTATCCTCAGAATAAGCTGTGGCCCCTGTGGAGAAAATAATCCTGATCAGCACTCCTCTTTTCAATGGCATTGGCAGCTGCTGTATAGCAGCTTTGAAGGAAAACAATTATATAAATAGATATAGATATATAATTTAGGGGTAGCATACAGGGTCCTTCTGTTCTTTCCCTCAGTTGCATGGTTTATGAAGGCTCCAGTTCTACCTTCAGGCACAGCAGGGGCATGTGTGACTCCATATGCATGTCAGCTCTTCCCCCCCCCCCCCCAAATTTCTTCCTTTAGGGAAGCAATAGGGTGCCCTGCAAGGAGGACTGGCTCTTTCTGTACCCAGTGAGGCCTCCCCATGGTGTCTTTTTGGCTAGTTACTAAGGTACTATTAGAGCATGTTAATAAACAGAGATCAGATAGCCAACCTAGGGAAACATTTGTATAGTTTTAAATTTTTGTCAGAATGAGTGATTGCCTCAGTATTGTTACAGTTTTAGCATGGATAAATAACTTTGACTAGTCCTAATACACATGGAGGGGTATAATCGAACGTGAACGCCCATCACCATGGGTGTCTACCTCCGTGGATGGGTCCGCGAAGGGGCGGGCCAGACCGTATTTTCGAAAAAGATGGGTGTCCCTCTTTTGTTTCAGTAATACGGTTTGTGCCGGGCAAATGCATCGCATTTGGGTGGATTTGAGCTGGGCGGTATCGGTTTTCAGCGATAATGGAAACTGAAGGCGCCCAGCTCAAAAACGAACAAATCCAAGGCATTTGGTCGTGGGAGGGACCAGGATTCGTAGTGCACTGGTCCCCCTCACATGCCAGGACACCAACCGGGCACCCTAGGGGGCACTTGTAACAATTAAAAAAAAAAAAATCTAAATACCTCCCAAGTCCATAACTCCCTTACCTTGGGCGCTGAGCCCCCCAAATCCCCCCCCAAAACCCACTGCCCACAACTCTACACCATTACCATAGCACTTATGGCTGAAGGGGGGCACCTAGATGTGGATACAGTGGGTTTTGGGGGCGGTTTGGAGCGCTCCCATTTAGCAGCCCAAGTGTAACAGGTGGGGGGGGGATGGGCCTGGGTCCACCTGCCTGAAGTCCACTGCACCCACTAACAACTGCTCCAGGGACCTGCATACTGCTCTGATGGAGCTGGGTATGATATTTGAGGCTGGCATACAGGCTGGCAAAAAAAGTTTTTAAAGTTCTATTTTTTTTTTTTTTTTGGTGGGAGGGGGTTAGTGACCACTGGGGGAGTCAGGGGAGGTCATCCCCGATTCCCTCCGGTGGTCATCTGGGCAGTTGGGGCACTTTTTAGGGACTTGCTCGTGTAAAAAAAAAAAAGGGTCCAGAAAAAGTGACCCAAATTCTCGCTTCTGGCGCCCTTCTTTTTTCCATTATTGGCCGAGCACGCCCATCTCTCCTCAGCCGATAAACACGCCCCAGTCCCGCCTTCACCACGCCTCTGACACGCCCCCATCAACTTTGTCCGTTCCCGCGACAGACTGCAGTTGGAGATGCCCAAAATTGGCTTTCGATTATACCGTGGTGGGCAGACTTATACGGTCTGTGCCAGAGCCGGTGGTGGGAGGTGGGGCTGGTGGTTGGGAGGAGGGGATAGTGCTGGCCAGACTTATACGGTCTGTGCCCTGAAAAAGACAGGTACAAATCAAGGTAAGGTATACACATGAGTTTATCTTGTTGGGCAGACTGGATGGACCGTGCGGGTCTTTTTCTGCCGTCATCTACTATGTTACTATGTTACCCATGAGAGAAGGGCGCCCATCTCCCGATTTGGATCGAAATATGGACGTCTTTCGAAAATAAGCCTGATACTGTATTTAATTCTAGGCTCAATAGAAATTGGTCAAAAAGTATTGACGGACATTTGCACAACAGCAGCTTTTAATAATGATACATTGTGTGTCTGTGTGTAAAGAAATAGAGAAAGTAATTCTGGTGTAGCATGTTAAACTAGTTACACTTGAGATTCTTCATTATTAAATACCAGTTGATCCTTTATCTTGAAGATGGAGAGATAGGGGTAATTCATACTAATCATTTGTCTTATGTGCTAGTTTTAGAACTCCTACTATCAGAAGATCCTTGCTAAGTACTACACCAAGAACGCCTACACCTTTTAAAAATGCTTTAGCTGCCCAGGAGAAAAAGTATGGACCTCTCAAAATTGTGGTATGTTTCCTACCTACTTTCTTTTGTAGTCTTACCCCTACTCTTCATGGCCTATTCCTTTGCTAAAGAGGAAATCCTTTTCTGTGTCTAAGTCCATTAAAGTCATATATATGCCAGTATAAATTTCATTCTGCAATGGTGGAGTAATCCTTTGTCTTATTTTGGACTCAAATCCATCACATCTGCATTCTCTTCAAGACTTGTTGGCCCCCAACATTTCTACCATCACGTCCAATGCTACATTTGCCAGTAAAGACTCCCGCTGTTAAAGCACAGGTTTCTATCGATGTGCACATATCTAATATCAGATCTGTTGCATAAGCAAAATTATCTAAAAGGATTTACTGCAAACGTCAATATTAAATGTAAGTCACGATGCATACCTCCATGAAGAATCTTTCAGGCAATAGGATGGCATTTTCTAACCATGTTTCTTTGTTGACAAGCAGAGTAAATCAGCCACACAAGTTGGTGATATAAAGCCAATATGGAGTACTTCTCTTACAGTTCAGAATTAACTAGAAATGTTAAGAGTATGTGAAACCATTTTCAAATGTTGCCCCCCTTGTGCTAGTGTGTCAGATTTTTTTCCACTCAGTTGACCATACTTGTTGGATAGCTCTCTCATTCCTGCTACAGTTAATTCAGTTGCTTCCTCAACATAATTTTCACTGTTTTTTATATGTTTGTTGAAATTGTTGTATACAATACAAATTACAAAATTGAACTTCAACATACAACAGCCTCAAATAATAAAATCCCTCCCTCCCTTCTTTCCCACCCCTCGTTCCCCCAGGCTGTGAGTGGTGAAGGGGTGAACAAACATGTGGATAAAGGTGAGCCGGTTGATATTGAGTATCTGGATTTTCAAAAGGCGTTTGACAAAGTACCTCATGAAAGACTCCAGAGGAAATTGGAGAGTCACGGGATAGGAGGTAGTGTCCTATTGTGGATTAAAAACTGGTTAAAAGATAGAAAACAGAAAGTAGGGTTGAATGGTCAGTATTCTCAATGGAGAAGGGTAGATAGTGGGGTTCTCCAGGGTCTGTGCTGGGACCGCTGCTTTTTAACGTATTTATAAATGAACTAGAGATGGGAGTACTTAGTGAGATAATTGAATTTGCTGTCAACACAAAGTTATTCAAAGTTGTTATATCACAAGAGGATTGTGAAAAATTACAAGAGGACCTAATGAGACTGAGAGAATGAGCGTCTAAATGGCAGATGGCGTTTAATGTAAGTGCAAAGTGATGCATGTGTGAAAGAGAAACCCGAATTATAGCTATGTAATGCAAGGTTCCACATTAGGAGTCACCGATCAAGAAAGGGATCTAGGTGTCGTTGTTGATATGTTAAAACCTTCTTCTCAGTGTGCTGCAGCGGCTAAGAAAGCAAATAGAGCGTTAGATATTATTAGGAAAGGAATGGAAAACAAAAAGGAGGATATTATAATGCCCTTGTATCGCTCCATGGTGCGACGGCACCTCAAATATTGTGTTCAATTCTGGTCATTGCATCTCAAAAAAGATATAGTGGAATTAGAAAAGGTACAGAGAAGGGCAACGAAAATGATAAAGGGGATGGGACGACTTCCCTATGAGGAAAGGCTGAAGCGGCTAGGGCTCTTCAGCTTGGAGAAAAGAGAGCTGGGAGGAGATATGATGTCTATAAAATAATGAGTGGAGTGGAACAGGTAAACTAGCCATGTCTCAACCTGCAGTATTGAAATTGTTATAGGATTTAATTGCTCCTGGGTTTTCTGTGATATTCAGCAAAAGCTTTTCCTGTGGGATTGTTCCAGATTAATTAAAGAAAACAATAGTAAGACCACTATTAAAAAAATAGTAAGGTTGATCGTAAATCAGTTGACAATTATAAGCCTGTTGCATCATTACCATTTGTGGTAAAAGTTATGGAAAGAATGTATACAATGATTTAGTGGAATTCTTAAGTACACATGAAATTTTAGATCTGAACCAGTTTGGATTCTGGTCAAATCATGATACGGAAAACATTTGTGTTGTTATTTGGTACTGTATGGACTGGTTTTAGTGAGGGACAGTGTTTTTTGCTAGTAATTCTACATACTTAATGGTTGACTAGAAGAGAGAAACTGGCTAGATCCATGTCAATCTGGATTCAAACCCGATTATGGAACAGAAGCGGTTCTTGTATCCCTACTTACATGATCTTCACAGAAACCGAGACACGGGATTCGCCTCGGTGTTAGTACTTTTAGATTTCTCAGCAGCTATTGACATTGTGGATCATGATATGCTAGAATGACTGACAGAAACAGGTATCAATGGAACACTACTTGTCTGGTTCATATCCTATCTATCAGACAGGCAACAATCCATAATGTTTGGCAGCAACTCATCACCACCATGGGTACTGACCTGCTGGGTACCACAAGGATCGATGTCACCTATTCTGTTCAATATCTACCTTAAGCCACTAGCTGAGCTGATTCGGTCAATGGACACTCAGTTCTGCATCTATGCGGATGATGTGCAGCTACTCATATCCATTGAACCTGACTAACCTACAGCCTTGGATAAACTGATTACCTGTCTAACATCAATTTAAGAATGGGCTTAACACAACAAACTTTGCCTGAACCCAAGTAAAACTGAGCTTCTCTGGGTCCCTAACGAAGGAGAGGAACAACATAAAATTCAAGAAACAGCATGGTGAAAAACAAGACGCTGATGACTTTGGTGCTGAAAATTGGGTTGTTTCAGTTCTTCCTACCATCTTGAACGAATTTGCACCTTGTGATATTTTCTTTTTTCCATATCTTTTTTTTATTATAATTTTTATGATACACATTAGTTAAACCTTGAATTACAACTTATCTTCTAGCAATACAGCTTATGAAACTTTAACTTCCCTTTCCCTCCCTCCCTCCCCCTCCCCCCTGTATCATGGTGGTGCTATATTCTGTTCCTGAAATTGTTCAAAAGGTTGCCACAGTTTGTCAAAGGCTCTGATTCGCCCTCTTCTAATAGCTGTCAGTTTTGCCATTTGGTACATAAAATCCACTTTTTGCATCACTCTTTGCATATCTGGCAGCTGCTGCTGTTTCCAGTTTTTGGCTATTGCTATTTTAGCTGCTACCAGATATTGTATAGCCAGCCTGTGCTGGAGTCCTGTCGTTGATGCTGGTTTAAGATGTAGCAGACAGTTTTCTGGCTTGCATGGCTAGGGCTGTTGAAGCACTTTAGTAATCAGTAAAGTCACTGTCCTCCAATATTCTGTAATTCTTGGACAGTCCCACCAAATGTGCATGAATGTTCCCCTAGCTCCACAAGTCCGCCAACAGTCTGCTGATACCTCTGGGTAAATATGTTGCAGTCTATCTGGCGTGTAATACCACCAATAATAGATTTTAAAGCCATTCTCAATTGCACTCTGAGCCGTTGATGGTTTAGAGAGATATCGATACCCTCTCTTCCAACTCTCTTTGGGGACTGTGTTTTGTAGGGCTCTCTCCCATCTATTAACATAGAATGTCTGGGGGTCTGTGCATTTTAACAATGCTAGGTAGATGCGTGATACGCTTCCTCTACCCTCTCCCTTTCCCAACGCTACTTCCAAAGATGTTTCCCCCAAATCTAGTTCTTCTCGTGCCTTGGTTAGCATATAATTACGTATACAGCAATAGAATACTTGGTCTCTAGCCTGCAGTCCATATTCCTCTTGCAATTCCGAAAATCCTACCATCTTGTCCTCATCCCATAATTTTCCCAGTATGTGCAGCCCAGCTCGTGCCCATTGTTTGTAACTGTTCTCAGTCGCTCCTAGTGGGAAACCCCAGGCCCTGCTTATCCCTGTCTTGTGAAAATATGTTCTCTCTGGGAACCATTGTTTCCTGATTTGGTGCCATGTGGACAAAATATGCCCCACCCCTATGGGCACCCTTCGTCCTATGCTCCTAAGTTCCTTATCTGGGGCCCACAATATGTCTCCCACCTCTCTCATCCCCATCCAGGCCCTTTCCCAATGTAACCATTTTTTGTTAACAGCCGGATGCCAATCTGCTAGGATTCTTAATTGGGCCGCCTGGTAGTATAGGAAAAAGTTGGGCACTCCCATCCCTCCTCTATCATATGGTTGATACATTATAGCACGTTTCACCCTCGGTGGCCTTTTTCGCCAAATATAAGCAAACATCTTTCTGTTGAGGCATGTAAAAAAACTTTGGGGGATAGGTAGCGCCATAAAGAGGTATAGTATTTTCGGCAACATTATCATTTTAATCGCATTAATGCACCCTATCCATGAAACATTCAAGCCTTCGCATCTGTCCAGTTCAGCGAACAGCTCTGTTATTTTCGGAGGAAAATTTGCCTCATAGAGCTCCTCTATCCTAGGAGTAATCTGTATCCCAAGATTATTGATAGATTTTGTGGCCCAGATAAATGGGAGTGCTGTTTTCATTCGCTGTGCCTCTTGCCCCGAAACTGTAATGTTAAGTATTTCTGTCTTATTAATGTTTACCTTAAAGCCCGACAGCCCCGTATTGCCTCATTAACTTTATTGCCTGCTTTATTGAGGATTCTGGGCTTGTCAGTGTCATGAGGATATCGTCTGCGAATAACATCAATTTGTGTTCCCTTTTCCCTCGCACCACTCTTTTAACTCCTGTATCCCTTCTAATGCTACAGGCCAGTGGTTCGATAGTCAATGCAAACAGTAGTGGTGAGACTGCACATCCCTGCCTGGTACCTCTTTTGAGGTTTATAGGCTCTGAGTATGAACCATTGATTTTTAGAACCGCCAGGGGGGCCTGGTAAAATAACTGCAACCATTTCAAGTACCCTCCCTCTATGCCGACTTTTTGCAGCATCACAAAAAGGAAGGGCCATTCTACCCAGTCAAATGCTTTTTCCGCATCAACCGAGAGAATTACCGCTGGTGTCTGTTCATCCCTGGCCTGTTGAATTACATGTTGTAGGCATCTCGTGTTATCAAAGGCCTGGCGCCCTACAATGAAACCCACCTGGTCTTCATGGATAAGCTTGGGCATCACGAATTGTAATCTGTTTGCTAGAACTTTTGTGAATATTTTATAATCAATATTTAAGAGGGAGATTGGTCTGTATGACCCACATTGCTGTGGGTCCTTCCATGGTTTAAGCAATAAGGTTACCGCTGCCAGTCGCCATGTATAAGGCAGTTCTTGCGCCTGGTCAAAGGACTGGAGGAGCCTTACAAGAAGTGGCGCCAACAGGGATGCGTATAGTTTGTAGAGTCTAGCGGGGAACCCATCCGGCCCTGGGGCTTTGGCATGTGGCAGATCTTTGATCGCTTCCTTTATCTCCTCCATCCCTATGGGCTCAGATAGTTTTGCTCTTTCTCCCTGCGATAACTGAGGCAGCTCTATCCCCTGTAGATAGCTGTCGATATCCCTGGGGGTGACCTCCACTTCGGAGTTGTACAGGTTAGTATAGAATTCATGAAAGGTTGTTTGTATATCACCTGTTTGTGTGACAATCTGGCCTTGTTGTGTTTTAAGACAATGGATATGATTGCGTGATACCCGCTTTTTCAGCTAATTAGCTAGTAGTCTACTTGCTTTATCCCCCAGCTCATAGTATTCCTGTTGCACTTGTTGCAATTGGCTAGCTACCTCTGCGATCTGAAGCTCATTAAGTTGCATTCTATATTTGTGGAGCTCAGTCATGACCTTTGTGTCCCTGGGATTCATTTTATGTTGCCGTTCTGTCTGCACCATCATCTCCCTGAGTTCCCGTTCTTTAGCTTCTTTTACTTTATTCAGATGGGCCTTAAGGGAGATTAGCTGCCCTCTCAATACTACCTTTAGACCTTCCCAGAGGTTCACTGGGTGGATATCCCCCACATCATTGAACTCTACATACTCTTTTATATATTGTTCTATCTTTCCCACATTCTCCGGATCGTTCAATAGAGCCTCATCTAGACGCCAGTATCTTTGGCCTCCTGCTTCACTTCCAATCCTGAACGTCAACAGGACTGGGGCATTGTCAGACCATGTACGGATGTCTATTTTTATCTTCTGCAAGGCTCTAGCCACTATCCCATCCCCCAGCCAGAGGTCTATCCTCGAATAGGAATTGTGTGATGCTGAATAGTAAGTGAAATCTTTTTTCTGCATGTGTGTTGCCCTCCATAAGTCAGTTAGGCCCCACCTATTCATAAATCTTTTCAAGACCTCTCTTATCTTTTCTAGCATATCCCGCTTGCCCCGTTGAGTTATCTAGGATGGGGTCTATTGTCAAATTAAAGTCTCCACCCATTAATAGCTGGCCTTACACATTTTGTTGGAGTACTGTTTCAATTTCCTCCATGAACTTGCCTTGCCCTTCGTTGGGTGCATATAATGTAACAAAAGTATACTGAGTGTTGTATAATGAGGCTACAACCAAGAGAAATCTGCCCCCCTTATCCGACACTATTTTAGTGATTTTCCAGGGCAATGTATCCGAAAAGGCCACAAGCACCCCCCCCCCCTTTTTATGATGTTGGCTGTTTGTGGACTGTAATACCACTGGGTATCTCTTATGGGCTATCAATTTCTCATGACACTTCTTTAAATGCGTTTCTTGCAACATGATTACATCACTTCTCACTCTTACAACCTCTGAAAACATACGCTTGCGCTTAATTGGTGAATTGAGGCCCTTAACATTCCAGGTCACACAATTGAACATGTTGTAAAGTGTCTTCCCCCTCTTTCTAGCCTATTCAGCAACCACCAGATACTGTAGTATTGTCCCCATCTCTTCCCTCCCACCCCTCCCTCCCTCTTCCAAAAAAGACACGTCCCAATCACCTCTGGATAAGTACATAAGTAGTGCCATACTGGGAAAGACCAAAGGTCCATCTAGCCCAGCATCCTGTCACCGACAGTGGCCAATCCAGGTCAAGGGCACCTGGCACGCTCCCCAACGTAAAAACATTCCAGACAAGTTATACCTAAAAATGCGGAATTTTTCCAAGTCCATTTAATAGCGGTCTATGGACTTGTCCTTTAGGAATCTATCTAACCCCTTTTTAAACTCCGACAAGCTAACCGCCCGTACCACGTTCTCCGGCAACGAATTCCAGAGTCTAATTACACGTTGGGTGAAGAAAAATTTTCTCCGATTCGTTTTAAATTTACCACACTGTAGCTTCAACTCATGCCCTCTAGTCCTAGTATTTTTGGATAGCGTGAACAGTCGCTTCACATCCACCCGATCCATTCCACTCATTATTTTATACACTTCTATCATATCTCCCCTCAGCCGTCTCTTCTCCAAGCTGAAAAGCCCTAGCCTTCTCAGCCTCTCTTCATAGGAAAGTCGTCCCATCCCCACTATCATTTTCGTCGCCCTTCGCTGTACCTTTTCCAATTCTACTATATCTTTTTTGAGATACGGAGACCAGTACTGAACACAATACTCCAGGTGCGGTCGCACCATGGAGCGATACAACGGCATTATAACATCCGCACACCTGGACTCCATACCCTTCCTAATAACACCCAGCATTCTATTCGCTTTCCTAGCCGCAGCAGCACACTGAGCAGAAGGTTTCAGCGTATCATCGACGACGACACCCAGATCCCTTTCTTGATCCGTAACTCCTAACGCGGAACCTTGCAAGACGTAGCTATAATTCGGGTTCCTCTTACCCACATGCATCACTTTGCACTTGTCAACATTGAACTTCATCTGCCACTTGCACGCCCATTCTCCCAGTCTCGCAAGGTCCTCCTGTAATCGTTCACATTCCTCCTGCGACTTGAAGAACCTGAATAATTTTGTGTCATCGGCGAATTTAATTACCTCACTAGTTATTCCCATCTCTAGGTCATTTATAAATACATTAAAAAGCAACGGACCCAGCACAGACCCCTGCGGGTCCCCACTAACTACCCTCCTCCACTGAGAATACTGGCCACGCAATCCTACTCTCTGCTTCCTATCTTTCAACCAGTTCTTAATCCATAATAATACCCTACCTCCGATTCCATGACTCTGCAATTTCTTCAGGAGTCTTTCGTGCGGCACTTTGTCAAACGCCTTCTGAAAATCCAGATATACAATATCAACCGGCTCCCCATTGTCCACATGTTTGCTTACCCCCTCAAAAAATGCATTAGATTGGTGAGGCAAGACTTCCCTTCACTAAATCCGTGCTGACTTTGTCTCATCAGTCCATGTTTTTGTATGTGCTCTGCAATTTATTCTTAATAATAGCCTCCACCATCTTGCCCGGCACCGACGTCAGACTCACCGGTCTATAATTTCCCGGATCTCCTCTGGAACCCTTCTTAAAAATCGGAGTAACATTGGCTACCCTCCAGTCTTCCGGTACTACACTCGATTTAGGGACAGATTGCATATGTCTATAGCTGAGAGGAGCGACGTCCTTCTTCGTCTCTCAGCCACTTCTAATTTCTCCTCCTCCCCTGCAAAATGGTGCGTCTCACCATTGGCCTTCTCCTGTGTTCTGTGCCACTCAACCTTTCGAACATTCTGCTGGTGACTTAATTTTCCCGCTTGTGAGTGCAGTTGTTTTCCGGATATCTGCCTCCGTAGGCATCCGCGGCCTTGCGAGATCCTTTGCCATTTGGGTTTGGTGGCTCGAACTGCCTCTCCTTGTTTGTAGTGGTGAGGGTCTTCTGCATTCTCCCTTCGCTTCAGATATTCCTGCGCATCTTCCATCGATGCCACTCTCCTCTGTTTTCCCTCACAGAAAAATGTTAGTGCGAATGGGTATTGCCATTTGTATGGCACACCCTCCTCTCTTAACTGCGCTGTCAGTGGCCGCAGTTCTCCCCACTGTTTAAGGGTTATTGCTGAGATGTCCTGATACAATTCAATCGGGTAGCTCTCCCAAGTCAGCGGGCTCACCCCTCTCGCCTTCTTCATCACTGCTTCCTTAACTTTGAATTCTGTAAAACATGCCACTATATCTTTTGGCTGGTTCGGTTTTCTCATACCCAGTGCCCTATGTGCACGTTCTAGTCGAATTGTAGTCTTGTCATAGTGCTCATTTTCAGTAGATAGCACTTGCGCTGTGATGGATTGCACCACCTCTTCACAGTTGTTAAATTCAGGTGCCTCAGGTACCCCACGAATTCTAATATTAGAGCGTCTGCTCCTATTCTCTAAGTCCTCGATTTTGTCCATAAAGTACCTGGATTCTGTTTTCCTCTCGTCCAACTGCTGCTCCATGGCTTTCATCGCTTCCCCTTGCTCTTCTTGGCCATTTTCGATCTCCATCACATGATTTCCCAGCTCGGTTATTTCTCCTGTTAGCTCAGTGCTCAACTGGGCAAAGTCCCTGTGCACTTCTTTGAGGTCTGTTTTTATTTCTTGGAACCATGTACATAGTTTCGCCCAAACCTCTGGCTCTTCCTCCGTTCTTTCAATTGGGGGATCGTCGCGTGCTTGCTCCGAGTCTTTCTGTTCCACTCTCGTGCTATGGGCGCCATCTTCTTCCGTTAGCAGCCCTCCATTTCTCCCTTCTTGCTGGTAAGAGAACGCTGCTAAGTCCGGCGTTTTAATCTTGGATTGAGACATTGTTCGACTCCTCTTTCTTTCACCTATCGAGACCTGAGTCTTTGAGCTTTCTCCCGTGGGTAGGAGCGCTAATTAATTGCTTTTTTTATATCTGATAGACGGGAGCTCCGTTTTCACTGCTCCATTCTCTGGCGTGATGTCATTTCCTCCTCCACCTTGTGATATTTTCAATGCTGACGAAAACGGTCTCTACTGGCGAGCAATTCCTGATGGAACACTTGCATTCAAACAAGCCGAAACTATGGAGGTAAAACGTCGAAGGACCGACTGACAATCCTTCTTTGCTGCAATATGGATGGGAGTGAGAAGTTGGAACCTCTCGTCATTGGAAAGAGCAAACAGCCCCGTTGCTTCAAGAATGTTAAGCGACTTCCTGTGTCATACAAGGCTAACACAAATTCATGGATGACTGGGCCAAATTTGGAAGCCGTGGCTAAAGAAGTTAGACACTAGAATGCAGGCACAAAAGCGTCAGATTTTGTTGCTTTGTGATAATTGTGCTGCACACAATGATGATGTCAGGCTGTCTAACGTCAAGGTGGTCTTCCTGCCACCAGATACTACCTCTCTGATCCAACCTATGGATCAGGGCTTAATAGCCAATTTCAAACACATTATTAAAACCTTTCTTCCCAAGAGCAACTTTTCGATACCTAATACAATCAATAGCCCTAAGCCATGCGATTATTGCAATGGAATCTACGCGGGCTGCAAAGAACTCATAAAAAAAACCCAGACCGCCCAAAATACAGCAGCCAGGCTGATATTCAGCAAAACACGCTTTGAAAGTGCCAAACCCCTCCAAGAAAAGTTGCATTGGCTCCCAATCAAAGAACGGATCATCTTCAAAATCTGCACCTTAGTCCACAGAATCATATACGGCATAGTCCCAGAATACATGACAGACCTCACGGACTTACCAATAAGAAACAAAGTTAGATCATCAAGATCCTACCTAAACCTACACTACCCAAATTGCAAAGGACTGAAATACAAAACAACTTACGCAGCTGGCTTCTCCTACATAAGCGCACAACTATGGAATGGGCTCCCAAAAGCTGTGAAAACAATCCACGACCACTTGAACTTCAGGAAATCACTAAAAACCAACCTATTGTGATAACCCCAGTGTCTGCCCTTACATGAGGAGGCCGCCAGAGGGCGCTCTCCCACTAAAACCCGGGAAAATGCCCATTCTGGTCACTAGAGGGAGCTCCGGGGATCTAGCTGAGTATTGGCATGTATGGGCCAATAGAGGGAGCTCCAGAGAGATAGCTGGGGGAGTGAGAAGAGTCTTCTAGGCTAGATCTTTCTGGAACCAGAGGGGCGAGGTTTCAAGAGGTGGGGAGGTTTATTGGACACCTCATAAATAGCTTCCTCTCAGCAGAGGAAGGAGTTTTTGCCCGAGGGAGAGGAGATGGGAGCCTGGAGGCCGGAAGCCTGAACTGTGTGTCCGAGAAGGAAAGCAGGCTGAAAATCCTGGGGTAAGAAGTCCCTGAAGTATTGGGGTGGGACTGTGTGTCCTCAGTACTGGGAAAGAACTGGGTGTTCAAGGGGAAGGACTGTGTCCTCAGTACTGGGAAAGAACTGGGTGTTCAAGGGGAAGGACTGTGTCCCCCCAGTACTGATGTTGGAACTGTGAAGGGTTTAAAAAGAACAAACAGCCGTGGGGTGGAGGATAGGACTGTAAGGTTAATGTGAATAAAGAAGGTCCTATCCAGGGGAGGAGGCTGTTATACCCTGAGACCCAGGTGTCCCACAGTAAATGGTCTCAGGGGCGTGAATTTGGGGTAACCAAATAATAGTTGGAAAGCAAGGTTCCCACTAGACTGGAGCATAGTTCCAATAAACTGAATTTACATATGATCAGCTTAATTTGCATATTTCTGTGAGCAAAGGGATCCGCACTATATCTTCCAGAGGAGGACGGTGACCAGGGGGCTCACCAGAAGAACTGGTAAGGTGGTTCGGTTACCAGGAGATACAGCGGGGAGGCCGGGCCCGAACTGAAGGTTAATGAAGTGGTCACCCTGAGGGAAAGGGGAGGACCAAACATAGAGGCCCGAGTCAACGGAGACACAGAAAAGTCTGGTCTCAAGGTGGTTCCCTGAAGCAAAGGGCTGGTGAGGCTGGGCAGGAGCCACTGCACACCAGAGAGCACCCCTGCGGGCTTACACTATTCAAAAAGGCCTACCCCAACGACCCCACGTAACCCTCTTCACCTACCAACACAGCATGACTATGATCGAACAGGACAACACGCAATCTTCATTCCGACTCTCCACTTATACCTCATACGATCACTATACAACTTTGTATTTGTTATCCACCGACTGGGCAAATGCCTCTGACAGTACTATGTAAGCCTGCAAATAGGTGAGAAAATGTGGGGTACAAATGCAACAAATAAAATAAATAAATAATCGGGCTCTTGTGCTACGTCGTCTGATGAGCATTATGGATGACCAGACTTGCAAGGATAAACGTGCTGGTTGAACTGGCTCGTAATCTATCACTGTTGGATTCCCTACATATGCAGAAAGAAGCCTGGAATCATGTTACATAGGCAACCATTGTGAACTGCTACAAGCGGCAAGCTTTGTTAGGGATAAGGAGTGGGACGAAACAGATGTAGCTGTTGCAAATGTGTCAGATGAACAGGCTATTGACATCCAGCCTGTGTTACTGAAGAGGAGTTTCATCACTACGTAGCTGTTGATTACGATCTACAAACAGCTGACGACAGCACTGATGTCGAGATATACGCCTCCAAAATTTAAAAGGTGTACCTCGGGGTTAAGGTGGCGTCGGCAGCGAAAAGCGTGTTCTTCGCTCAGCGCACCTTCGGCCTTCCCTTCTGTCTCTGAAGCTCTGGTCCCACCCTCATTTTTACCATGGCGATAAGGGCTCCTGTCTTATCAGTGCACTAAGTAGTTAGTGTGTGGTAATGTAGATGCGCTAACTGGTTAGCACAGGAACATATACTCTCCACCCCTGACACACACACCCTTATAACATTTTTCTTAAATGTTTTTAACATGCAGTTAGCGCACGCACATCCCAAAATTAACGTGGAGCACATTAGTTCATCCCATGTTTAGGCGCACATTAGCACCTTACACTACTTAGCAAAAGGACCCCCGAGTTAGCTTTTGTGTTTCACATCAACCATTTAGGAGAAAAAAAACCTCTTCATACCCTGGATAGCAAATCAGCCCTCACATTCTTTTTAAAGAGGACAGAAATAAGGGACAAGATGAAATTAGTGGACAGTTAGTATCATTAGAAAACATCTGCAAAGCAATAACTTGGTCTTCACTGCATACCTATTTGTCCTGCTACTGTCTTGATCATACACCCAGATGGGACAATGTCTTTAGACAGGCCAAGTTGAAAAATCTGTTTGCATAACTATTCCAGCTGTCACATTCTTAATCACTAGTTCATCTTGACTCCTGCAACATCAAGATGAACTTTCAGGAGGGGAAAGGAGATGGGACTTGATATACTGCCTTTCTATGGTTACAGTCAAAATGGTTTGGTACTTATTTGTATGTGGGGCAGTTGAGGGTTAAGTGACTTACCCAGAGTCACAAGGAGCTGCGGTGAGAATTGAACCCAGTTCCCCAGGATCAGTCTGCTACACTAACCACTGGGCTACTCCTCCTGAAGCAACCCTTATCTGGGATGACCCCCATGGATGATTCATCCTGCTTGTTAACAGAAAAAGCAAAGTTGTCTACTGTAATATGATCCTCCATAGACATGATAAATCATACACACAATCCCATCTACCTCATTGAAGGCTCGAAGCTACATAGCAACAAAGGAATCAGCTCAGGGGCAGAGAGAGACAGGAACAGGCGAGTATATTCAAAGACTTTTTCTAGTTAATTCTGAGCTCTGAGAGATCTCTGTCTAGATGCTATTGGCTGATGATAACCATTTGTATTTTTTTATTTATCCTATAGTCTATAGGGAACCTGTTACAACTAAGCATCTTCACTTTACTGGTACAGAAATAAAGCTAATGTCTGCTTTTTCTTTTAATGTTTTTAGTCACAGCCTCTCTCCTTTTTGGAAGAAGACATTAGAGAGGTTTTAAAGCAGGAAACTGGAAAAGATATATTCCTCAAGAGGAAGATGATCCTGTCTATATAAACTGCAAACAAGAGGTAAAGCCACAACCACCAGTTAAGCAACTTATTGTTAAGATACCAGAGGCTTTAATTTATTATTATTTGTTCTAGCATGTTTCTTCTGTGAAGAAAGTGAGAAAGTCATTAGTTTTGGATGCCTGGGAAAAAGAAGAACTTGGTGCTCAGATGTTCACAGTTGATTCTATTTCAGATATCCAGGTGAGGGCATAAAGAACATTTTTTGCACATGGGTTGATGTCTGTTCTAGTTCGTCTCAAAGCAACATTTAATGTGTGTTCTGTAGTGGAGATAAATTTTCAAGTAGCTTGACTTCTTTTATTCTACCCTTTATCCTGCAGCAGTGGTGCAGATTTTGCTGTACTATTCACAGTGATCATATCTGTAGGTGATAATTCTGTGAGTACTGTTATTACTTAGCACTCTTGATATTAAGCAAACACCTGCGCTGTGTCCAAGTAGGAGTAATTTGTGTTGGGTTTAGCACTCTATCATTTTTATTTATTTATTTATAGCATTTATACCCCGCTCTTTCCCACTCGATAGCAGGTTCAGTGCGGCTTACAACGTATGGGTACAAGTATCACAGAGATAACATGATGTATGGGTACAAAGTATCATAGAGGTAATACAATATATGGGTAAAAAGTATCACAAAGATAATACAATTGTATAGAGAAGGACAAGATGATAAGAGGTGGGGGAGGGTGATAAGTTAGCTGATATGAAGCAGTTGAATCTTTTAATTATTTTTGAAGTGCGTTTACTTAACCTATCTGAAGTCTTTAGCTATATGTTGGCAGGCCAAAGGGAAAAAAAACTGCAGAGGTTCAAACTGCTATTTGAGAAGTAGATTAATATGCCCAAATGATCTCGACTAAGCCTTGTTTTGCATTATTTTGGAGAATGTACTGGACATGGAAATGCAAGGCAGACATAATTCCTATCACTATGAACTTACACAGAGGTTAACATATGTATTGGAAGTCAGGCCACTAAAATTGTTAAATTGGTGTCTGTCCCCGTACATCAGATACCTGTTTTAAATGAATTCAGTGTATTTCTAGACAATGTACTGATTAGAAATTTTGTATTGGTAGCTTTCTCTGAGGATGAGCAGAATAAGCCCAGCTTGAACCAGGAGCAGTGATTATCAAGCAGGGGAATTTTGGAGTGCACTACCCCTAGTGCCAGTACCTTCATATGAGGCCCCTTCATTTCCTTTTCTGCAGAGCACTGCAGTCTTTTTTGGTATTCTGTATTGCTCTTTGACCTAGTTTCAGCATCACAGGTATTCTCCATGTCTAGCTGCGATTGTGTCATGCCAAGGTAAATAGAGACAATTCAACAGATCCCTAGATTGTAAATTAACTTCAGTTCAATCAAATCTTGTAGAACAATTAATCTTACATAAATATAAAAAAAAAAATTTTAATAGACCAGTCAGAAATAACCTTATATCTGGCTTCACATAAAGTATCCGTACAAAAGAGACCTTAGCCAGCTCAACATTCTCATCAGTACTTTTATCTTTTTTTGTTAATTATTTTTAACTTTGAAAGCATTTTAAAGCAGTTTTGACTTAGAAACTTATCTGAAGTGCTATGGAGAACCAGTTGCCGATACAGCTGTGTTTCGGTATGTGCCTCAGCGGTCTCCTAAAAAACAAAAAAGCATTTCATAAAAGTCAAATAATAAAAATCTTATATTTTAGAGTGATAAATTATCTATGGCATAAAAAAAGCCTTCCGTAAACTTTAACAGTAGCTCTCTCTCCATGGCACAGCCAAACTAAAAAAAAAAAGTAATGGCAGCTGCATCAGTCACATAACTAATTGGCTCAATCACATGCTGTTAAGAACCAATAAGAGGCCAGGATTGACATTCAAATAGCTGTCATCCATTCACTTTCTAAATTCAAATCCTTAGGGCACACAGTATTTAAACAAATAAATCCAACACTCTTCCTTATAGTTCAAAAGAGATTCAGGATTGCTACCCTCCCTCCCCATCATAATTTCTACCCTGGAGTTAGTTCTAAGGCTTCCCTTCATGGACTGAGCTAAGCTCCGCCACTGTGATGTCACAGTGAGCTGTTGAACATTTTTTTGGGTAGCCTGTACCGGAGGTGTCACGCACTGACGAAAGAGCACTCCTTTGTGTGAAATTCAGTGGGATTGGGGGGTTTTGGTAGATTTTTAAACGTAACGGTCTTAGGATGTCTTTGATTCCGGTTCGAATAGCAGCAGGGTAGAACTTGGCCACCTTGCCTCAGTTTCTAGTTGTTTTAATAGGGAGAAGAGTGCTAGTCTCGGTTAAACGTGAGCCTTTACAACACTCCAGCATGCGGCCTGTAAATATTTGTTTAGTCAATGCTAGGTCTGTTAAAAATAAATTATCTTGCAGGATTATTCACTTCTAGAAGTTTGATATCTTGTGTATCACTGAATCGTGGCGTTTAGATATGGATGTCATGGTGATTAAACAAGCGACACCTTCTGGGTTTTCAGTGTTCTCTAACCGAGAATCAACAAGAAAGGAGCTGATTCTCTGAAGACAAGCAGGCCTATAATTCTCACATGAGGGTAACACAGGTCCGCATTGCCAGTCTGGACTGTAACAGCTTTAAACAGGTCTTGTGCATGAGACTCACTCCACTGTGCATGCACGAATGCCTTCCACTGCCGCAAGAGGCAGAGCTAGCAGTTCAGTTTCTCCTGTCGGTGAGGAGAGGGTGCGTTTATTCCCATTCGGTCACAGCTGGTTCGGCCTTCTGTCTATTTTTGTGCCTTCCTTTGTTTTTTTATATACCTCTCTGGGGGTTTTCTTCATTTTATTTCTTTCCAGTATCTTCATGGATTATTTTTTCATCTTTTTAAAGTTTTCTTTCTTTTACCATGCTCGCTAGGCCGCGTTTAGGCCTGAGCTCTGGTCGAGTTTTTCCCTCCTCCTTTTCCTGGCGCTTTGCCCTTTTTAGCACCATTGAATCATTTGATTTGGCCACCAAGATTCCCAGTGGCTTTCGAGCACTGCACTTGGGCAATAGGACGATCTCTGATAAGGCATCCATTCTTGGTGTCTGTAGTGTTTGAGGCCCTAATCATACCCCTGCAAACTGTACTTCTCTTTCTTCATATGAAGAAGAGAACACAGTTGGCCAGAGAAAGATCAGAGAAAAAAAATTTTGGAGCCAGGTCCGAAGCCTCAACAGTGTTGGCAACAGTGGCTTCAGTGTCTGCATCAGGGCATCAGTCCATATGACTGCGATACCCTTGCACACCGAGAGTGACCATGCATCGAGTGGGTCTCCACCCGCTATGCAGGGCCCCTGGGACTGATAGGCGCTGGACCTGACCCTGAGGTGATGAGGAACTCAACATCATCCTCTTTGGCACTGGAGTGTAATGCCATACATCGGAAGAAGCTATCAGCATCGATCCACCCAAAACACATGGTGCTGGGAGCTCCAGGGCACAGAAGGATTTCCCGGTTCCTGAGAAGCACCAGGACCACCGCTCTCCCTCCATACAGGAGGTGTCTGTGTGGGTTTCCGCACTCCCTCTTTGACCCCCGCAGATTCAGCAGCACCCCAGCCTTTCCCAATATCAGCCCTCAATGAGTGCCTCTGGCGGGGATCTTGCAGAGTGCATCAGTGTCTGGGGTACTTGCGCCAGCTATGCCTCTTGCTTCAGTCCCGCATGGCCACTAGCCTGCGGTGAGATCTCCAACACTGATGCTGCTTGTGCTCTCGGCTGCCACCCATGTTGGCACACCCTCTGGAGTCTAGGCCACAGCCAACACCTCAATACCTCTCTCAGGGATCATGGTACCTTTCATCTAGGTAGGCTTGGTCTCATCCCTCCCAAGAGAAGTTCTTCACTGACACCGATGAGGAGCACTCATGGGATTCAGAAGAGGATCCATGGTACTTTTTGGAGGAGGAGTCCTATGGCATCCCATTTGATCCCTCCCCTCCACAGGAAAGGAGGAAATCTCAACCTGAAAGCCTTTCCTTCCTGTCTTTTGTGAAGGAGATGGTAGCTGCCATCCCAATTCCCTTGGCAATAGAGGAAGAGCCCAGGGTTGAGATGGTCAGGTCCTGGTCTACGATTCTCCTGAAGAGGCTGTGATGGTCCCACTTCACGAGATCTTATGGTCCCTCTCCAAGAAGATTGACACCATATACCGGATTCTGTCTTCCACTGGGTTTGATAGACCCCAGTTGCCTCACCATTCCCTATGGAGGAATACACCCTCAAAAGGGCCAGGAGTTCTAGGGACTATGCTTCAGTGCCCCCTGATAGGGAAGCTAGAACCCTGGATTCTTTTAGGCAGAAGATGTATCAGACCACCATGCTCGTCTCCCGTTTCCAATCATACCAGCTCTACATGAGCCTGTACTTGCGGTCCTTGGTGCGCAGTATGTCTGATTTGGCAGACTCTCTTCCACCGGATCAGGCTGAATCTGTTCACCAGCTGGTCAAGCAGCAGAAAGCGTATCGTAAGTTCTTGTCCAGGGGCGGGTACGACACTTGATGGGGCCTCTAGGATCTCTGCCCAGAGTATAACAATGCACAGACTTCCATGGCTGTATGTCTCTGACTTGGACCTGGCAGTCCTGCGGAGGTTGGCAGATGCCACGTGCCAGGGGATAATCTTTTTGTAGAGAAGGTGGAGGAGGTCGCTGACCTTATCAAGAAACACACTGAAACCATAGATTCTCTCTCCCACCAGGCACCTTTTACATCTGCCTCCTCCTCTAGGAAGTTTTTTTGTTAAGTTGAAGAGGAGGTACACCACTTCTCCCTTGCCAGCCTCAGCAGGCTCAGCCCCAGCATGCTCGTTTTTGTCAACAGCTTGTGACTAAGGTCCAGGCAGCTCCCCAATTAGAGCAGGGGATGAGCTTTTGAACAGCTCCAGCAGAGCATAGCTGCTGTAAAAGTGACTGTCCCAGTCAACTTGTCGGTTAGGGGGAGGCTGAAATTTTAGCAAGAAAGGTGGCCTCTTTTAACCTCAAACCAGTGGGTTCGTCAATAGTCTGTCTCAGTTACACCCTGCATTGGCTACAGAGTGAGACCA